>NC_080672.1:84962112-85262112 GCF_030247195.1 Topomyia yanbarensis | reverse complement strand
TTTGTGCAATGTGTTCAAAAGATGTCGCTAGTACATCGTGAGCGATGATTTTTTTTTAGAATTTTCTTCAAGCTGGTAACGTCTGTTTGTATGTGCTGCGAAGTCTGTTACCAATTTGGGAAAGGAATTTTACTGCCAAGAATTGTTTTTAGTTACATAGGCGTCAATATTCGTCACGCCGACACACGCCGGCGCGCCGCCGCCGATAGGGTCCAACGGCGTGACGCCGCCAACGCCGCCGCCGCCGGCCAAATATGTCGCTTATGCCGCCGCCGATTAAAAATGCATCGGCGCACACCTCTAATTAAAATGACAATAACACGAAAACCGTTCATGATAGAAAATAACTTTCTGCAGAATAAATGTGCGGTTTAGTGATCTTAATAATGTGCAGTTGGGATAGAATCTGATTTTATCGTTTTTGCTGACTTTTCTTATGCAATGTGCGTAAAAATTTAACGTGACAGACAGAAGCCTTGACCGTATGCACGGTATAAACCAGCAATTCACCATCTCGCTTCTGTCGCGTTATCTTCACTTGAATTTATAAACATAAACATCCTTTCCATACATACAGACGGATATTCCCCTTTCGCAGCTCATGTCAAATGAGCACTTTAAAACAAAACAGCCGTCAATTTTTGCGAAGCAGTATAAAGATCCACCTCTTGTACAATAAATGAAAATATTTTCATCAGCCTTTATACCCCCTCCAAACCAAAATTAATACGGTTTGGCTTATTCAATATCATATTTTTCGTTTTCAGCATACATAATATTCCAGAAAATGGTAACTCGCTATAAATATCTAACAATTTTGAGGTTATGTTAGGATTTTTATATCAAAATCAACCAACAAACGGGTTATAAGTTATAATAAATGTCACATTACATGATTAGGTGGATTAAAAACATTTTTTCAAAACTTTTTGAATTGGACGGATTAGGGGTAAAGCTCGACGATACATAAGCTTCCGTCAATGGAAAACAACATCAACGTCACGTCAGCATTCCGTAAGAATAAGTTAAACGCGCTTCTCGTGTGCCCATTCACACGTTCTGTACATCAAAACTATCCTTTCCGGTGATGTGCGCGAATACCTCACTTTAACTGCATGTAACTAATTTTGTCGTTCCGTTGGCATGCTGTGCCGGTAATGGAAGCCTGACGTATCGTGTAAATCGTACCTAATGCATTTGAATTTGTGTTTTATTAGAGAGACCTATTATGCTTGTGCTCAGCTAATACTACAAACAGAATAACCTAGAAAATATATGTAAAGGGACATGATATGAAAAAAAAACTCTAATTTATATTTATTTTCCAATTATAATTGAAAAAATAAGCCTTTATCTACATAATACAACTTACTCCGCGAAATGCTTTCTTCATTCAGTAGGGATAACCTGCAAGTAAATTAAATTTTGTATAATATTGGTACCATCGTACATTGAGCAAAATCAGTGGCGGTGCATTTGGGAACAGTCTGGAGTCGTCACTACCATTTTGAGTTAACATATTGTGGAAAACGCGAAGCCTTCCAAAATAAACCGAACGATACCAGCTATCAGTATGGTATCAGACTCCACCACAAAAACACATACCAATCTACAGAACATGAACTACCGCTGAGGTATAGGAACATTTAGTGAAGCGTACCGTGACTTCCACAGAAAATTACTCTTTTATAGTTGAAACATAATATAAAATGAAAAGCTATTTTCAGCGACAGCCCGAGGAACAGCTTAAAGCTTTAGTGAAAACCTACATTTCCATTTCCAGGTCCCCATTCCATTTAGTTACAATTAAAATTCTATCCTACTATCGATGACAGTGGTTTCCGTGAATAACGATGTAATGATTATCCCAAAAATGACGAACTGAGGAACACGAATAATTGTAGCGACGAAATTCTGATCAGACATTCCTTATAACCATGAAGGGTATTGCGGCTATTTTGCAGTATATTGTTTTCTTATTTCGCCATTGAGGAATTCCACGAATCGTGACCGGCCATCTTATATTCTGATGAAACTTTACAGGTTTTATCGGCATAGAAGACTAAACATTTTCCACAGTCAATGAGATTATTTTGACTCAACCGCATTTTTTTAAAAGGCATAGACGTTTCAAAGTGCATTAACGGTTTAATACACGAAAACTATCTGAGACTATCTAACTACCTTGTCCCGCACAATTCACCCCCTACAATAGTTTAATTTACCTCTGGGGGTATTCATCCCCGATTGAAAACCACTGATGTAGACACTATTTCATTATTCATACTATAGATCATTCGTTCGGTGACTTTCGGATCGATAAATCGATCTTTCCAATCAGTGCAGTGTAAAGTTATAAAGAATAGTGCTAATCCTCTGACAAAGTTATCTTGCGCATTCTCCGCCTCGTCGAGGATTCAGTATTTTTTCCTTTCTTTTATGTTTTGTGCGTTTACCGTTATCGGCCAGTAGAGCAGTGAAGCAGCAGAGTTTCCTTTTAGTAAGCCGTCTGGATACCGTTATATCTACAAGTTAAGTACCGTAACAGTATAACTTTCAGCATTCTCGTAGATGTAGAACTAAAATCGCCTCCCCGACTGAAAACGTACCCACCCTCCGCAACCGGGCCTTATGTGAACTTCTTCAGGACCAAATACAAGAAATGTTGGAATCTATTGCAGATTTCTAGAATTCTGACGAAACGATATTGAAGCAAACGAATCATATTGCTGGCTACAGGTCTTTTACGAAGAAATGCAGAGTATATGTACCAGCTAATCGGGTTGAATGTGACGAGTTCGTCTCCGTTTCCGCAAATCTACTGACATATGAGGTTTTAAAAACCCCATCCATCAGCTAGTGCAGAAACTGGACTGCAAACGTTTGCCTTTAGCATCAGACACAGCTGACGGGTAGAGGATATATGTCAATTCAGACTCGTATCGGGTGACCTTCGCCGGGTCTGATCAAGCCTCCTCTTTGACAAGGTTCGTATACCAGTTTGCCTTTTTGTGTCGCCGGTCATGAACTGTACTAATTGCAAACAACTGGGACGCCTCCAATTGTATCGAAAAGGTTCGTTGTGGTAAAATCAGCAGAAATCAAGTGGATGATTTCTGCGGAAGGCATATTGAAAAGTGTCTTTACTGTGGAGGAAATCCACATGATCTCCCAACATGTGCCACGTACCAACATCGCGAGACTAAAAGCGCTCAGACTAAACGCGGGCCAGACGCGAATTCTCGCGGACGGTCTCCCAACCCATGGCGGGACAAAGAGTTCTCAGACGTATACGCAGAAAAGGTCGCCGCGTATAAGACCTTCCGAGACGATGGGTTACCCGCTGGGTTTGATGAGAGGTAAGAAACGTAGTTAATGGCGCCGGTTCGTTGACGAACTAATGAGAGAAACATTGATGAGCACTCTTTGGGCCACGATATGGTATATGCAAAACCGAAACATTACTAACGAAAGCGTGGAATATTCAAACCGTTGGATATTCGAATTCGTCAAGAAGATTTGTCCGTATTCTGCCCCTGGACAGAAGATCCACTGTGTTGCGTTCGCAAGCGAAACACCGTTTTCGATGATGGAGTTCTCACTTGCTCTCTTATCGACTAGCTCCAGGGCCAGATGGAATCTAATTCAACATGTTAAGGAATTTCTCAGACTCTGGCAAGAGACGCTTGTTGAATTTATTAAATAGGTTTCTTGAGGGTAACATTGTACCAACAACTGGAGGCCAATCAAGGTCATCCAAAAAACTAAGAAAACCAGCCTCCGACTACAACTCGTATCGACCGATTGCAATGCTGTCCTGTATTCGGAAGTTGTTCTAGAAAATGGTCCTATTCCGCTTTTACAATTGGGTCAAGCAAATGGCTCACTGCCAGATACACAATTTGGCTTTCCCAAAGGCAAAGGGACGAACGATTGTCTTGCGTTGCTCTAAACAGAAACTCAAATGGTGCTAGCAAAGAGCAGATGGTATTAATTTTCTTGGTTATTAAAAGGGACTTTTGATTCAGTTTGTATCAAAATTCTTCCTGAGAAGCTGCACCAGCATGGTCTTTCACCGACTCTAAACAACGTTTTGCTAAACTTGTTTTCTGTAAAACAAATACATTTTTCGCATATGGTGATCTATCGACATCACGAATTAGCTACATGGGTCTTCCCCAGAGCTCATGTCTTAGCCCCCGTCTCTACAACTTTTACGTGAATGAAATTGACGAATGTCTGGTCAATTCCGTCAGGCCAAGGCAGCTTGCAGATGACGGAGTGGTCTCTGTTACAGGTCCCAAAGCTGTCGATTTGCAAGGACCACTGCAAGGTACTTTGGAAAATTTGTCTGCATGGCCCTCCAGCTGGGAATCGAATCCTCCACGGAGAAAACTTAGCTAGTTAACTAATTGTATTTTCTAGGAAGCATAAAACAGCACAACTACAGTTTCTATTAATAGGTTAAACTATCGCTCAGGTCCTCACAGTAAAATATCTAGGGGTCCCCAGATATTTGATTGTTTTTCCCAAAGATTTTTAATAGTAAATTTTGAGAAGTCAGTTGCAACACGATCTTTTACACCGACTCCGTCTCATTCAAACTCGATGATCCTGCTTTAGAATACGCCGCAGAAATCGAAGCTATTCAGTGTACTCATGAGATTATTGATAATTTGCCCACTGATCGTTACCTTATTGTTTCGGACAGCCTCAGCTCAATAGAAGCTCTCCGTTCGATGAAACCTAAAAAGTACATTCCATATTTTCTTGGCAAAGCTTCTGCGTGTTTTGTCTGTAAAATCGTCTAAAATTACCTTAGTTTGGGTTCCCTTGCGTTGCAGCATCCCGGGTAAAGATGAAGCTGAATCTTTAACTAATTTAGGCGCTTTGAAATGTGACATCTGAAAGTATCGGTTTGCCCACTACTCGCGTTGTTATTTGCTCGGCAGACCCTTTGGTCAGGGCGACCTAGGTGCCTCTATAAGAATTTCGGATTTTCGTATACAAACAAAAAGGTAAACAAATAAAATAAATTAATAAATTTGCGGACTTTTCATCTCCTCTGCTATACTGTACACTGCTGCTACTGTTGCCGGGAAGACGGGCGGTTTCTTCCGACCGGCCGGGACTAAACCGGCCGAGTTCTCCTGATTTTCGTTGACTGCTCCGGCAGCGGTCCTTAACAATTAGCTAGGTAGGTGAGCTTCGCTCCTTTGTTTGAACCTCTCTAGCGACGGTGTCGAAATATCATCGGATTCGCTTGCTCCCCGCAAGGAATCCTGGAAGACATCACAGTGTCCTTCCCAGGCGGAGCCGTTGTCCTACCTGCTTCCCTCTCCTTGGCTGTTAGCTGTAGAGGAGAGCAAGGCTCGTTCGGCGTTACATCTACAGCGAGAGGGGCGAAAGGTAAAGATCTTTGAAGATGAGCCGGGGAAGCGAAAACTCCTTGGCACCTTTGCTGTCCCACTTCGGCGATCCAGTACCACTCTATTTTCCAGACGTCTGTTCTTAACCGTCACTTTCTGTCCTTTTCACGATGGCCGCCTTCTGCACTCGACCATAACAAAACACCAACCGCCTCGTCGCATAGCTGTCATCGATGAGCAGCATAACCAGCGCAAATGTATTTACGCAAGAGGACAGCGGTAACTCCGCTAGCGAATGACGGATCTCAATAGTGGCATGTCTGTAATAATATACGTACATGGAACTATTGAGAACCAGAGCTACAGGTCCAAAGCCCTGGTAAAGGAGGATGGTTGTGATGATCTGGGCCGAGGTCACCACGTAAAGCAAGGTAGGTCATAACCCCAATTCCAAGGCGTGAAGCGACCCGTGCCGAGGGATGAGTGATCGAGGGGGTGAAAAAGATGCTCGATCGTTAACGGAGCCTGTGGGGTACCTGGGCAACCCCCACAGTAAGCGTCCCTTACCACGCTAATGCGGAGCTCTGGCGTGGCGGACATTTATTTCTCGCGCGACTCGTAGGATTTTACATGGAGTTATCAAAAAATAAAAACAAACAAACGGAGGTGCCAAACTCCTTCGCTAGAGGTGGTTTGGCGAGGTCTCCCCCCCGTGGGGAGAGTAGTGGAGCGATGAGTGCTGCATCTGAAAGCACCAGTGACCCCCCAGCAGCGGTAGGCAATAGCCCTACCAATGCACCGGAGGGGCCACTATCTGCGATGCGCAAAGTAGCGAAGCAACTCGATTCAATAATCGAGTTCACTAGCGCAAAGCAGAATATAGCCAAGGAGTTGAAGTTGAGCCTCCTGGAGCTCCGGAAAGCTGTTCGTGTCGCAAGACAGGAACAGCAGGCCTATGCTAAGAGGGTGGAATGTCGGGAGAGGCCCGACAGAGAAACCCAGACAGTGGCCTCCAATAGGGAGGAAAGAGAGAAGGTCGATAGAGGTTCACAGACAGTGGCCTTTACCTTCTACGGAGCAGCCACGTCGATCGGAGCGGCGACCGAGTTCCCCTCGAAGGGAAAAGGCAAGGGCAATCGCAAGACGGCATCGAACGCGAAGCGCCCTAGGAAGTCGCCAGGCGAGGGTGCCAAAACCGACACCACTCGGCGTGCAACCGTTAAGGTCAAACGCCGTTTGGGCGAGGTAAGCGAGGGCGAGAGTGACCTCGCTGTGGGGTGCGATGGTACCAGCAACCCGGCACGACCGGGGCAGGGGGGCTCAAACCCCTGGACGCTGGTCACCAAGAAAAAGCCGGCACCGACACCGGAGGTACCGCGGCCTGCGAAGAAGGCCAAGGACAGAGGCGAAGCCTTGTGGTTAAAAACCGACAAGGACAAATGCGCCGATGTCCTAAAATCGATGAAGGCGGCCGAAAGCCTCTCGGCCCTTGGGCAGGATGTGCGTAGCGTAAGACGCACCAACACGGGAGAGATGCTTCTGGTGCTGAAGCGAGGCGCACAATCTAGTGCAGTATACAAGGCCTTGGCCCAAGAGGTCCTTGGTGAAGGCGCCCAAATCAGGTCGCTAGGTGCGGAAACGACTCTCCAGCGCAAGCACTTGGACGAGTTCACGACCGCAGAAGACGTCGTCGCAGCCGTTAAGGAGCATTGCGACGTCACAATCGAGCGGGCCTCTGTGCGATTGAGAGATGGACCCTCTGGCACCCAAGTAGCCTACCTCAGGCTACTGAAGGCGGATGCCAAAAAGGTAACCGAGAAAGGGAAGCTGAAGATCGGCTGGTCGGTATGCCCTATTAGTATACCCCAGCCGCCTTCAGTGGATAGGTGCTATCGGTGCCTTGAATCCGCCCACAAAGCATACGAGTGCAAAGGCATAGATAGGAGCAAACTATGTCGTCGCTGCGGCGAGGAGGGACATAAAGAGCGGGGGTGCACTAAGGCACACAAGTGCCTTATCTGCACCGCTAAGAAGCAAGCCCATAAACATGCTATGGGCGGACCTTCGTGTCCCTTCGGTGAGTTAAATAAGAAGAAGCTGTGAACGTTACACAGCTAAATCTTAACCATTGTGCAGCAGCCCAACAACTGCTGTGGCAGTCGGTCTCGGAGTCGAGGACAGATGTCGCCCTCTTATCAGACCCGTACCGCATCCCTTCCGGCAACGGCAATTGGGTTTCGGACGGGTCGGGAATGGTGGCAATCTGTACAACGGGACGGTTCCCGGTTCAAGAGGTAATACACTCCTCCGCCGAGGGTGTGGCGATTGCCAAGATCAATGGTGTGTTCTATTGCAGCTGCTACGCCCCACCAAGGTGGTCAATAGAACAGTTCAACCAGATGATCGACAGGCTCTCGTCGGACCTAGTGGGCCGGAAACCGGTAGTAATAGCGGGAGACTTTAACGCTTGGGCAGTGGAGTGGGGCAGCCGCTGTACAAATAGCAGGGGTGAAGCGCTAATGGAAGCGCTTGCGAAACTCGATACTGTGCTAGCTAATAATGGCTCTGCTAGTACATTTCGTAGAAACGGAGTGGAGGCGTGGATTGACCTAACATTTGCCAGCCCGAGTCTGGCTCCAGGCATGGAATGGAGGGTAGACGAAGGCTACACCCATAGCGATCATTTAGCAATCCGCTTTAAGATCAACTATGGTGTGCAGCATCCGAGGGCGGGAGATCCCTGTCAGGTACGCGGGTGGAAGTCCAATCACTTCGACAGCGAAGCTTTCACCGCGGCCCTGGGACTGGAGGCCAACACCGACAGTCTAAGCGGGGATGCGCTGGTAGCTGTTCTATCACGCGCGTGCGACGCCACTATGCCGAGAAAAACACTGCTAAGAAACGGTAGATGCCCGGTATACTGGTGGAGTGCCGAGATTGCAGCTCTACGGTCAGCCTGTCTCAGAGTTAGACGTAGGATGCAAAGAGCTCGCACCGAGGATGCAAGAGAGAACCGCCGTGAAGTGTTTCGAGCTGCGAAATTGGCCCTTAACAAGGCTATCAAAAGCAGCAAGAGAGCGTGTTTCGACAACCTGTGTGAGAGTGCCAACGCGAATCCGTGGGGTGACGCCTACCGGATTGTGATGGCCAAGACCAAAGGGGGCTCCTCACCCCAGAACGGTCTCCGGACCGGTTGGCAACGATTATCGAAGTACTCTTCCCGTCTCGAGCCACAAGTCCCTGGCCACCTGCACTACGAGACAGTGCGGGCACGGTCGAAATGGTGGCTCCAGTGACGAATGAAGAACTACTCGCAGTGGCTAAATCCCTAGCAATGAACAAAGCTCCAGGGCCGGATGGAGTTCCAAACAACGCTCTCAAGGCAGCGATCATAGCGAACCCGAACATGTTCAGGCTAGCTATGCAGAGATGCCTTGACGAGTGCCATTTCCCCGATAGATGGAAAAGGCAGAAATTGGTGCTGTTGCCGAAGCCCGGGAAGCCGCCAGGCGACCCATCGGCGTACAGACCAATCTGTCTGATCGACACGACTGGCAAACTGCTTGAGAGGATCATCCTCAACAGGCTCACCCCGTACGCGGAAGGTACGCACGGTCTGTCAAGCAACCAGTTTGGCTTTCGGAAGGGTAAGCCCTCAACTCAGTGATAAATACTGCTGAGATAGCGATCCAACAAAAAAGGCGAGGTATTCGATACTGTGCGTTAGTGACACTTGACGTGAAGAACGCATTCAACAGCGCAAGCTGGGATGCCATCGCGCTCTCGTTACACCGGCTTAGCCTACCGGTGGGTCTGTACCGGATCCTGGAAAGTTACTTCCAAAACCGCGTACTGCTATACGAGACCGATGCCGGTCAGAAAAGGGTTCCGATTACCGCCGGAGTCCCGCAGGGCTCGATCCTAGGCCCGGTGCTATGGAACCTCATGTATGACGGGGTTCTGAGACTGAAGTTCCCTCCTGGGGTCAAGATCGTCGGCTTTGCCGACGACGTAACCTTGGAGGTCTACGGGGAGTCAATTCCTGAGGTAGAACTAACCGCAGAACACGCGATTAGCACGGTGGAGGAATGGATGAGCGCGAGAGGCCTGGAGCTCGCTCATCATAAGACGGAGGTAGTTATCGTCAACAACCGCAAGTCGGCACAACATGCAGTTATCCATGTGGGAGAAGTCGCGATCACTTCTCAGCGAAGTCTGAAGTCTCTCGGAGTCATTATAGACGACAAGCTGACCTTCGGCAGCCATGTCGACTATACGTGCAAGAGAGCGTCGACTGCTGTTGCGGCTCTATCGAGAATGATGTCCAACAGCTCAAAGGTGTGCGCCAGTAGACGTAGGTTACTGGCAGGCGTTGCCGTATCTATCCTCAGGAACGGCGGCCCGTCATGGTCAAGAGCACTGAGGGTAACCAGTTACCTACAGAAACTGGAGAGCACCTACCGCGTGATGTGCCTCAGAGTGATATCTGCCTACCGCACGGTATCACACGATGCATCCTGCGTGATAGCGAGCATGATGCCAGTCGGGCTGGTCATTCGGGAAGATGAGGAGTGTTTTGAGCTACGTGGAAATAGGGGAGCCCGCGAGCGCACCAGGGTGACCTCGGTCGCCAGATGGCAGCGTGAGTGGGACAACTCCTCGAAAGGTAGGTGGACCCACTGGCTGATACCTAGCATATCGAGCTGGGTGGGAAGACCCCATGGGGAAGTTCACTTCCACCTGACACAATTCGTGTCAGGCCATGGCTGTTTCCGTCAGTACCTCCACAGGTTCGGGCACGCGGAGGTCCCAGTCTGCCCGGACTGCCCAGGTGTAGATGAAACTGCCGAATACATACTGTTCGTATGTCACCAGTTCGACGTCGAAAGAAGAGCAATGCTTGACGTCTGTGGCTGGGACACAACCCCTGATACCCTTATTCAGCGGATGTGTCAATCGGTGGAGAAGTGGAACGCAGTCTCGGCTGCTACCATCCAGATTGCCAGTAGGCTACAGGTAATCTGGCGAACCGAGCAACAGACGACGGGCACGGCTAACTAGTGATTGGTTAGCTGGAGCAAAAAAGGCCAAGCGCAAAAAAGGGAGTGAATGGTCTGTTCATGCCGAGGCAGGTTTGGCGCAGCGAATGGCAACCGCGTAAAGGGTAAACCCAGCCACCCCGAAGCAAGACAGAAGAGTGAGTGTATAGGCGTATAAGTGGACTGCCTCATGCCAAGACGGGAGGGTCGTAGCGTAATATGTTGGAACTTAGCTATCGATGCCTCATGGCGTGGCAGAGGAGTGAAAGGGTGAGCATCCAAGTCAGTCTCACACGGCATGTTAAGGGTGAGCATGAAAGTCAGCCTCACAGGTTGGTAGAGGCCAGCACAAAAGTCAGCCTAGCAAGGATTGAAAAAGGTGAGCACACAAGTCAGCCTCGCATGGTATGTCAGAAGTGGGGCCTAAGAAAAATGTCCCACATGGGATGCCAGGGGGAGTGACAAAGGTACAATAGAGTGGCACGATTGAGAGTGAATCAGGTGATAGGGTGAGCACACAAGTCAGCCTCGCATGGAACGTAAAAGGTGAGCACAAAAGTCTGCCTCATGTGGGAGTGTTTGAGAGTGAATCAAAGTGCGATTGAGAGAGCACCCAAGTAAGCCTCATGCAGGATGTATGAACGCGTGAGTGAGAGTGAATGAGTACATTTTAGTACAGCCATCCCCCCAGAAGTAGTACCGAGAGGTAGTTCCTAGGAGGAGTAATGGCGGAGCCCAATGGAGTTTAGTCGGTATTAATGGCTGGTCACCATTCGAGTCCGACACGCCCCCAGTGCACCCCGTGTGGTAGATTGGACCCTACCAATAGCACGTGTACTGGGCTAGGACATAAAGGTCTTCTCCATTGTAAAAAAAAAAAAGAGGACAGCGGTAGCCCAACTAAACCCTATGCTAATTATACACCAATGTCAAATAAAAATTACTACACCTATCTGCACAAACAAAACCGTTCACAAACGCGAAAATGAATGAAAATTTACAACTAAATGTGAACGGTATCGAACAGCAGTGAGCATAATATTATGTAAACAAATACACTCTACGGAGAGAGTACACAAAAACAGGTATATTTCCACCCAGTGCTAAATTGTTACCCTGACTGACGGGTTTCACATCTACGGAAGATCAATCTGCCTAAATGCATTCTTCAATATCTCTCGTGAGAGAACGCTAGAAAGTTGACAGACATCGTGAAGAAATGGAGAGTTGAGACGGTGCCTACAATATATTGTGACCTTGGATCAGAGGAATGGCTGTGGGTCTGCATTTCATTCGTGTGATGTCTCGGCTCATGGCTCATCACTACACATTAGAGGCTTATGTCCTACGTATTGGACACGTGAATATCGCTATCTGCGCTTGTGGCGGCGGTTATCACGATATGGGACATGTTGTCTGGGCATGCACCGAGTATTGTTCTTCCAGACCTCAACTATTGAATTCTCTCCTAGCCCGAGGAAGATCACCAAATGTCCCGGTACGAGATGTACTGGTTAGCTGCGACCTTCTATATATATATATATATATATATATATATATATATATATATATATATATATATATATATATATATATATATATATATATATATATATATATATATATATATATATATATATATATATATATATATATATATATATATATATATATATATATATATATATATATATATATATATATATATATATATATATATATATATATATATATATATATATCCCTCGCATACTACCTATGATCGCATATTTGTCCCGTTTTCTATGGGATTTCCTATCTTTATGGGACTGGTTTGCGATCATGGGCAGTATACACCTTCCTAACAACCATCAATATACAGATTTAGCTGACCCTCTTATTTTCCTTATCATTCTCAGAAGTGCCCTCTTCCGCCTGTACCACGCTAACGATGGTATAATGTGACTTTAAGGTGACACGAAACATTTCCGTCGAATGACGGAGTCAACTTCCACGGGGCCTACAGCACAAAAATGACACGCTCAACTCGGTGTGTTGCCGATCCGCATCTGAGCCGTATTACGAATTCATCTGAAGGAACCCCCGCTGTTTCAATAAGGACAAGCCGGCGTCCCAGTACATGATGTTTCCTGATGAAGGCAATTCGAGTCTGTAATCCATAAGGTTGAACTCCCGATGCCAGAAACTGATAGTTAATATTTTTCTCCCCCACCCTTTCCCAGATGTATTGCCCTTGCCTTTTCTAGTTTTAGCTGTTAAATACATAATTTCGTTAAGAAATTCCCAACTGTAATACTACTCGTAAAAATAGCTCTAAATAACCCCCCTCCCCTAATCCTAATAAAATCTAATCACTCCCTCGGGTTATTCCTAGTTTTAATATGGCTGTAAAAATGTTCCGCTTATTTAATAATTAGTTGCTCTAATAATCTTCCTTCTAAGAATCATAAAGTATATTACTACAAAAAATAATAAATGCATTCCTAATCTTAAGAATATTATATTGTCCCCTCTTGTATTTGTATAAGATAGCCGTAAAATTTTCTTAGTTTCATTAAAAAAGATAATTCAATATATAATCCCCTAGTTATTGAAAATATAGAACAAAGAAATTGACACCTTCTAGCTAACTCAAACGCGCCTTATCAGATACACGAATTTAATTAAAAACAATACAATATTAGAGATCCGAATTTTTGAAAGCTTGATTGTAAAATTAAGTCGGTATTGTAATTGTGGCCCTGAAAAGCGCCGATATTTGTGTATAGTTCGCTAGACAGCAGATGTTATTTCGAGCTGATGTACTGGTGAATGGCTGATCTGTCCAGTGCAACAACAAAATACAACAAAATTATCTGCAAACAAGCTATTTCTTATATGTACGTAGATATCAAATGGGGTGTTGCTAGCAACACTATAATTGATTCGCGCGCCAGCCGAATAGGACGGACCAATCGTGGGGCAGATAATTATTGCTTTCACAAAATTCATTATTTTCATTATTTATACTAAGGGTATAATTTACGGAATTTAGAGATAGAGTCAAAAGATTTGTTTTTGTTTTATACAATTAAATCTGTTGGCATTTAAAGACTGGAAAACTATCACAGCAGAAATATTTGATACGGGACCCCTGCATTGAAACCTTTTAAATTTTTGAAACAGTAAATATGATCGTGAAGAAGTAGCAATAAACGTTGTTATGGAGATCGTGTGGATATCCTTCAGAGTAGAGATAATCTTCGACATCCCTTCCACATAAATCATCGCCTTTATTCCGCCACATTTCCAACAACGAAACTTATTGCTACAATTTGAAAGTGTTCATCCCAATTCTTGACAAATAGTGCAGTTCATGACCCACGGTACAAATAGACGTAAGGTAGATGAACCTTGTCAAAGCAGATATAATAAGCTGGAATAGACCCAGCGGATGCTACCCGATAAGAGTTTGAGTTGACATAGGTCCTCTTCCCGTCAGCTGCGATTGTTGCTAAATGCAATCGCTTGCGTCCAATATTTTCACTGAATGAAGCACGGAGTCTATAAAATAGTCAATTCGGTGCTCCAGCAGATCCGCGCAATAGAAACGCCATCGATTTCGACCTTGCTTGCTGGTACGTCATGCCCGGAAATCGTTCCGTCAGGACGCTAGAAATCTCCAACAGATGGCATAAAATGTTGTCTTTAGACCTGAAAAAATCACAAAGGCCTTGGCTGAAGGTATGGGTGTAGTTTCAGCCGGAGAGTCGATCTTATTTCACTTTTATTTTTATCTTACGTTGATGCGAAGTTGGGAGAAGTAGTTTGTCTACTAGCGTAGGGAGCAAATCCAGCATTATTTTGATTATTGCCGGAGTCGGGTATGGAATACAAACCTTCGTTTTTTCGTTCCTCATAAACATCTGTTTTTTCAAACAGGCCTATTATTTAGTTGCAAATAAAAGCACGAATACAATGTAACATAACATTCAAAGAAGCAAATATGAATGATAGTTTTTTTTTTTTATAAATGGACGATGTCTATTAGTTCGTGTTATTCATTAACTTAAATATGTATTCAACTATAGCATTGACAAGAGATTTATTGAAACAAACAAAGCGATGAAGTTTTGTACTCTAGAAAATAGTTTATTATTCAATTCTACAAATCGTAATAAGTTATTGGCTTCGAATGGATCACTGGGTTAAATTGGTCGGGTTAGTTATCCGATATATATATCACATTTAGCACACGCTTTGGTAACGAATTGAGACGTACAATCGCACAAACACATACACACACAGAGACAAACAAACTATCAAATTTTACCACAAACGTTAAAACTATGGAAACCATCACAATCAATTACAGCAGCGAAGCGGTTTCAATTGTAACCCCGGTAACCGCTAACTAAACTAGAGCTGGACACTCCAACCGGATTCGTTCCGGCATAGTAACCGTAGCCTAGATTTCGACTGCCAAAATAATTACCACCGCTGTAGCCCAGATAGGACTGCAAACCACCATTACCTCCGTAGCCACCGTATCCACCATAGCCGCCTCCGATTCCGCCATAGCCCCCATAACCTCCGTAGCCGCCATATCCGCCATAAGGGTTACCACCAATGGAATTTGATCCCGGGTAGTAGCCGGACGATCCCGGGTAAGCCCCCTGAAAAAAGAAAAAAATTGAAATGTGGTTTGAAGCTAATTGTCAGCGACGGATACATGAAAAATAAAAACAAAGCGGCCGATAATGAAGTGATGGCATTATTCGACAAGACAATAGGTGACTTTGCTTGAGCCAATTTCTGATTCCATTCGTAGGAGTTATTTTTTAGACAGCTGGGCAATTAAAAATTGAAAGGACTTCCAATAACGCACGAAGTGCTTTGATTGAATTCGTGGATCTGTATTCGATTTTGCCCAATTTGCTGGCAATTATTTTCAGCTGGTAATTGTATTTTCATTCCGTGTTTAACTTTACATTTTTTTTGTTACTCACCATGGGTTTTCATGTCATGCTAATAAATTGCGATTTTTAATTAAAATATGTGCATCACAATGATTCTTCGAAACCACATTTGTGAAGCATACCTGCCGCATTCACAATGATTCTTCGAAACCACATTTGTGAAGCATACCTGCCGCATTCACATTTGTGAAGCATACCTGCCTATACTTCCAATGGTCTTCTCCATGACCCTGCGATTGATGGAGTATTTGTTGTAGTGCATTGTAGGAAAATATAATTACTTTTTGCAGGGAAACTGCTGTCCATGTTTAGTCTTATGCTAGTTTTTAAATAAACTCACCCAGGGCCGCCGAGAGGGGGGGGGGGACCGGGGTGTTTCCCCCCAGGCCCGGAATTTTGAAGGGGCCCGGATTTTTAACAGAACCTAAATTTTGACAAATACTTTTTCGACAAAAATTTATTTGAGAATACAATTAAAAATTCAATATCTTGTGTATGAGGTAACTAGAATAGCGAAAATTCTAAACTACTGCATATTTGATATCAACTATGTTTATACCAACCAAATTCTCACTTCGAAACAAAATCAGACTCGAGCGGAAATTGTACATTGAATGTCATGTACGCAGCTCTGGATTCGAATCCCAACCCCGCACACAGCAATAGAGATTTGTTATAGGAAAAGTTCAAACCTGGATGAAGAAGCGAATGACCTTAATGTTACAATGTCTATAATCGAAACAAAAATAGGATCAGACTTGTAAGGGTAAAACAACTAAATGGTTTGATTAGAAGTCATGAGGTTGTCTTCAAATTTCGCTAATTTGAAATCGATTTTTTTGATTTACTGAATTTGCAATCTCCGAAAGCACTGGATTAGTATCGAAAGTAATTATTGAAAGAAAAAAACCCTGCTTGGGGTTGCCACACCGGTTTTTTGAGGCGAATTCCGTGTCTTCGTTCAGGTAAATCCGAATTCGCCCGGAAGAATCTATTGGATTATTTTGCAATTTTGCGTTGCCCTTTTCTTTACGAGGAATCGCCTAGCACCCAGTCCTCATAAACATCATCCTCGGGTTGCAGGCCCTAATTGTTAAGAAGGGCCCCTCTTGGCGTTGACAAATATTATTTTAAAAGTGCCATTTGGGTTTACTTTACCCCATTGAACCTACGCTTCAATGGATTAATGTTCCTCACAAAGATTCTCGAAAGAAACTGAAGTGTGATTTCACACCCCATGTTTGTTTACTGAGGAGCAGAGCAAAGCTCGCTCGGGTTATCCTTCACAGCGAGAGTGGTTTGAGCTTCTGGATTCTTTTTGAATATCCGAGAAAACGAATCACTACATCCAACTAAATCAACAAAACTGTTAACAAATGCAAAAACATACAATTAAATGTGAACGGCACAGAAAGGTGGAGTGCTTTACCAAAACATTACACTCTACGGTGAATGTGAAGAAAATAAGATATTTTTCCTCCTAGTGCTACGAGCTACATGAGAAGTAAAACAGTACATATTTACTAGCTTTTAAGCGTTTTATACAATAAAAAGCAATGGAAGTTCTCCAAAATTCTGTCGAGTGATCACTTTAATTCGAAATTCTAATTGATTTCAACGCATACCCATGTGTCTCTTGAAGTTTATCACCTGCTCAGTAAAATTATGCTGGTTAAAGTACCACTAGAGGTGGTAACCCTACCTCTATTTGAGAGCTCAATTGGTCAAATGAGTCATCAAAAACTCTTGATATACCAAAAGAAATCAAAATTAATCCAAAAATTTAAATTTAAAATTTAATATATTTGGCTTACCGTTCATTGATGCAAAATCTATAAAAAATCATATTCAGATACGAGATGATGAAAGATGAAACATTTTTGTAAAGGGATCATACTCAAATGACGTAGCTTTTTTGGCAATTTTCGACTACCAATTCCCCCTAGCAAAGAGGCCAGGGATGGAAAAAAATACGTTTTACAATTCTTTCAAATACGGTCTTTTATCAATATTTTCATTATAACAGCAAACTGCGTACCGTAAATCGGGGGAACATTAATCAATTTTTTCAAAGTTTTTCGAATAACTTTCTTCAATTTAGGTGTTTGAATTTTTAAAAGAAGTACTGGTACCCATAGATTGAAAATCTTCAGATTGTTGGGCATTTCATTTCGTTTTACTATAAAAATAAAATTACTTTATTGTAAATTTTCATTCGTTGTTTTCGGGGTAAATTTGATCAGCAAAATATGTGTATCGAAATGAGAGATAACATTCGAAATGTTGTGTAAAATGCATATATGTTGGCGATTTAATGACCCGATATTGTGACGTCTCGAAGGAAAATAAAATTCCCTAGAAGAATACAGCTGACTTTTATTGAACTTTTACAGGAAAATAATCGAAATTAAATAGTTAACATCAAAAATCTAGGATTTTTATAATGAATTATTGGACAAAAATAATTACGGTTTCTAAAAAAGTGATCAGTTCAGTTGAATTTGATTGATTCCATTAATATACAAGGGATTGTTTGAACGGATTGAAACGATGCTTGAAAGTTGTATCACTTTCAATTTGAATTTGTGTTCATAAAAACAGGGCCGGCGGATAGCGTGGGTAGTATGGGTAGTACTACCCACTCGAAAGTAACCGAGTGGGTAATTACCCACTCGAAATTTTGGACCTTTTCATAAATTTGAAATCTGCCATGTAAGTATCTCGGGCACACATTTGAAAATATCGATGCACGACAATTCCATTTGCACAAACATACCGCAAGTGATTTAATGTAAATGTAATGCAAGTATGTGTATAGCGGAAATCAGACAAATCTCTAACTACTACCCTCACCCTATGCTTACTAACCATTTGGGCCAATAGTGTTACGCCGGCCCTGCATAAAAATACAATAAATGACGAAATAATCGTTGTCTATGAATGCTGAACATGTTTTGAATATGGTTTGTATTTTGTTTCGGTGGTTTTGCTAAAGGGAATCATCTTGTCGTACATTATTGAAAAAAGTCTCATTTGATCAAACTTACCCCTATGATCAAAGATACCCCGTTTTACGGTACACCACAAGCCCATTTCGTGACGAGTATAACAGCTTTGTGTTGAATTTTATATGGAGCATGAAGAGAAGATTTCTCAGTTCACAATCCTGCAGCTGCCAATGATTCTAAGAAGCATACGTTCAGGGAACGTACACTAATTACGTAAGGCTTTTTTAGAAATTTTCAACCTCCCCCTCCCCCAGATAAGAGTTAGTAAGATTTTGGTGAACTCCCCCTCCCCCCTACATAAGATCTTATCATGATTTGTGTAATTAAACAATCATATTGTTAATTCATTAAATTATACGATAGCAAAAACGATACTTATAGAGCTATTAAAAGAAAATTCTGGACAAAATTTAATTTCAGATTAATTGTTTGTAGATATCAGCAACTTTGATTTGCTCAACATAATTAGCTTCGCTATTTTCCACTTTCTTTGAGTCTATTTCCTTGTGATGTAGAACTCAAAAGAATTTATAACCTCTTCTGGTGTGAATTTATTCCAACTATAAGGGTATCAACACTTCTTAACTTGTAAGACAAATTGTGACTCCAGTTCTTGATCAGAACAATGCGCCACCAAGAGTCAAGAAATTGCTGTAACTGCTCCAAAACCATTGACAATTAAGCCACTCCTCACGTTGGTAACATTAAACAAAATTCCATAACTAATTAAACTATCGTATTCTGTCGCTGAAAAACACTTCAATTCGAGGTCCGCCTTTCCTTGACCATGATGTACAATATGTGCTTATATTGTTTGATATACAAAATGTGCATGGCACAAATAATAAATAGTTTCTTTTTTCAAAAGAATATTTTTCTTATTGATTTCATTTTTCATGCATGTTTTATGATATTACGTAAGAAGGGAGGAACCCTCCCTCCCCCTTAAATAAGAATTTGTAAGATATTGTGTAACTCCCCCTCCCCCCATATGCCCTTACGTAATTAGTGTATGGCCCCTCAACTAAATTGCTAAATTGTGTTTGATTGATTTCGAAGAGAAAATTTAACTCTGCTACCAAACTAAATCAACTAGTTAGAAAGATTAGCTAACTAATGTAGCAAGTTAAATCCGCATACAAAATCTTTTCCTTTTGGAGAAGTGAGCGTGAGATTTTGAACGTCGCTTCCTGAACGTAACGATTTTATTTTTATTTTCTAGAAATCAGTTACAACATTCTTGTAAAATATTTCAAGATGTGCTTACACATCAACACAAATAGAAGAATAATTCATGTTTTTATAGGGTCATGAATGTTTTCGAAACCAGCATAGCGTAAAATCCAACCAATACCCTTAATTGAAATTTGATCCATGTTTCTCATTTTTTCCATTTTTTATTCCTACATGGATTTGTTTTTATTTTGTTGAAATTTCATTGATCTATTTTTTCAAGTTGTGGATTGTATTTGAATTTCTACAATTGTAAGATTCTGCCTTTTTTCTCTATTTGCATACTTTTATTTTATCCATTTTTTTCTGTTCCTTACTTTTGCCTTTTTTTCTATTGCTGTCACTATCACTTACTTTAATTTATAGTTTTTTCTTTGTTATTTAATTTTATTCGCAATTTTTCGAAAAAAATCTTCTTTATTTTTTTCTTATTGTTTCATATTTTAATATCTTGCTTTTCTATTTGTTTCTTTTGTCATTTCCATCTTATTTTTAGAATTTGTCTATTTACTACATTAATTCTTGTCATAGCCTTTTTCTATTTCCTTTTTCATATTTTTTTTTGCATTTCCAAAAGCAATTTTACTTATTCAAATTCATTCCAATTTGTCTTATTGTTTATTTTTTTACTTTTCTCCTATTTTCTTCCTCATTTTCTAGTTTTTGGCTTTCCGTTTATCGTAGTTTTATTTTTTTCCATTGTTTATTTAATATAATGTTATTTATTTTTTATACCTTTTTCTTAAGATTTAATTCGTTATTGTTATATCTTCATGTTTTCCATTTAACCTGTTTTGAAAGTACTTTTTCTGTTGACCATTGATATTTTTTTATTTTCCTAAAAAACATTTGATTTATCTTTTCTTGACACTATGCGCACTTTTTCTTAATTTTACATTTAGTTCGTTGTTTGAATTTATGTCAAATTTCATTTCTAGTGCTTTTTCTATTCTTTAAATAATATCCATTTTATTCATTTTTATCGTGCTAATATCTTCATTTTTATGTTTCCATAGTATACCATATTGGCTTTTTTCTACTATTTTTTGCATTCCATTTTGTCTGTTTGCTCCGTTTTTGTTCAATACTTCCAGATTTCTTTACTTTTTCGTCTTTTTATCATTTCAATTTTTCAGATTTTCAAAATTTTCTGGTTCGCTCATTTTTTTTATTCTTGTCTTTTATACATACTCCTCTAGTTTTATGCATTCTTACCGTTTTATTTTTTTTCTATTGCTTTAAATATATCTTGTTTTTAAAGTTAAATAAATTTTATTATTCTTTATTTATCGGGTTTTTCAGTTTTATGCATTTTTATATTAATGTTTATATTCTTTTTAATAGTTTTTATTCATTTTCATTGATTCTTAAAAAAATTCCTACTTTCCTATCGATTTTTCATTATTTTCACCATTTGTTCAATAATGTTCGACTTTTTTAATCTTCGCAATATGTCTTTCTAGTTTCCTGTTTTCCTTTATCAGTTTTTTATAGGTTTTGTTTTGATTTTTCTCGATCAAAATTTTTCTGACAATTGACATTAATTTGTTTATTTGGTTGATTTTGTTGTTTTAGCTCTTTTGTACATTCTTTTAATATTTAGTTTTCCTATTGTTTTTTATCGTTTGCCGTTGATCGCAGTTTAGATATTTTTAATTTTTGTAATTACTACTTTTTTAATCTTGCCATTTCTTTACTTTTATAAATACTATTAACAAAAAAGGTGCTTTTCAAAGTCACCAAAACTGACGAAGAGGTATTAAAAACTCCCAAAGTATAAAAAACGCTACTTTTTTTCCTTCATTGGCACTACAAACAACTAGAGCAAAAAATGGTACAGTGTACTATACATAATATCAGTGAACTCCAATGGATTTCAAACATTGACTTTTTTGTACTCAGGCAATATACAGTGGTGGGGCCCGTACGTTGGGCCCCCGGGCCCCTATTTTCTCTCTGCGGCCCTGAACTCACCGATTGGTATAATTTAGAATGGTATACAATAACACTCCGACTACACTTAAATAGTTTTTGCCTTTCTCATATAGAAAGGTTATGCTATCACTCCGAAAATCGCCAACCCAATCCCTAATTTGACTTATATAGGTCACTTCTACATGATAAAATATATCTTATCCACGATTTCGAATTTAGAAAATCGAGAAAGTTCAAAAATTCGTTGGCACGGTTTGTACGTAGCTAGTGACGAATAGTTAGGTAAATCACGCCGGTAAATCTTGAAAACTTGAACTACGGGCTGCATTTGATTTTTTTAGTATTAAAAATGCGCTTTTCGACTAAATGAGGATAGGGCTAGGTGTAAATCAAAAATCGCTTCGCATCACGAAACTGTAAGGCTGGAAGAAGTCATTTCAAATGACATTTTTAAGCGAAAGTTCGGGAAAAAACCAATACGACAGCACCGATGCTAGTTTGACTTCGGCTGCTGTGCATGTAAACGGACGAGAGAAAAGCAAAAACGTTCGTGCTGCTGATCGTGCCTGTTACATGTTCGTGAAAGTTCGGTTATTCGGCTTGCTTCCGTAGTTGGGTTTCGTTCGCTAGCTGTTGCGAATGTATGTGAATGGCTCGTGTGTTTTACTTGCATCATCCGTTGCGTTGGAACTGTTGCAAATAAATTTCATAGCAGCGGCTCAAAATGAATGTAGTGAACGACATTCATGGCTCATATTTGCAAGATTGGAATGTGCGGCAGTTCGTTTTTCGCTTGCTATAGGAAAGGACTGCAAGCAAAATGTTAGCGGTCACACAGTATCGTTGAAAGGAAAGTTGTTGGCCATTGAAAATCTATAGTTTTGTATATTTACAATTCGCTGATGCGTCAAAATTAAAATATTTTCAACTTTTTAGTAATGAGTTTTATATTGAAGGAGAAGTTGTTGGCCGTTGAAAATCAGTAGTTTTGTACATTTACAATGCGCAGGGAGTCTGCCGATGCGTGAAAATGGAAATGTTTTAAACTTTTTAGTAATGAGTTTTATATTGAAGGAAATTCGTTGGCCGTTGAAAATCAATAGTTTTGAACATTTACAATGCGCAGGGGGGTCCACCGATGCGTTAAAATGGAAATGTTTTCATCTTTTTGGTAATGAGTTTTATATTGAAGGAGAAATTGTTGGCCGTTGAAAATCAATAGTTTTGTACATTTCCAATGCGCAGGGGGGTCCGCCGATGCGTCAAAATGGAAATGTTTTCAAGTTTTCAGTAACGAGTTTTATATTGAAGGGAAAATTGTTGACCGTTGAAAATCAATAGTTTTGACATTTATAATGCGCAGGGGGGTCCGCCGATGCGTCAAAATGGAAATGTTTTCGACTTTTTAGTAATGAGTTTTATAGTGAAGGGGAAATTGTTGGCCATTGAAAATGAATAGAAGTTGTTGGCCGTTAAAAATTAATAGTTTTGGACATTTACAATACACACGGGCAACCGCCAATGTGACATAATGGAAACTTTTTTATGCGGTAGTAGCATAATCAAGTTACAGAATGATGGTATTGCAAGACAAAATTTTCATTATTTTTCTCCTTTCATCAGGAAAATAAATCGTTTCATTAATAATTTTGTGCCAATACATAAGAAACAATTAAATGAACAAAAATATTCTTTTTTCATAATCCACCATTACATTTTGGCATATTTCCATAGTGGAAATCTCAAAAGGAAATGTTTTCGATCATTTTTACCGCTATCTTGCAGTATTTTAGTCGCATAATATCATAGTAGCGAAAACTTGGTTTTCTTACATTAGCGATTTAGGCCAGTATTGCCACAATTAAATCTGTACCGGGATCCTTTCTATCTGCACTATTCTATCGAAAGAAGGACCGGATTATGTACCCAAACAATAACGAGGTTGTTAAAAAAATCATTTTTCTTCTACATATTTTCCATTCGGGGAAATCAAACCAGACATTCTGACTCGGTTGTTTTATTTGAGCTGGAATTCCGCAAGAACCCAGTAAACTAAAAGGCGGCGCCGTAACTTGCCGTTCACTTTAAAAGTAGTGCGGGAAACCAGTTAGAAATCTGGATGAGTTTGACTGGGTAATGTCAATATCAGCTCCAGCTCAAATTTTCACTGCCACTTTGTTTGCCAACCAATGGTGGCCAACAGAGTAGCGACGATAAGCTGAGATGGGGTTGGAAATATCAATAAGATGCGAGAAACCGGCTTGCAGGAATTCAAATGGAGTACGTCAGAGTAAACGTATGCACTCCGAGAAGATTCGCTCAGCTTTTATTAGACATCATCCCTTTGATTTGCTAGAAGCATGTTTCTCGCATATTGCATTATAATGTCAGCTTCAGTTCAAGCTCAATCAGTACCAGCTCCACTTCAGATTCTTGCCATCACTGCTGCCTAACTCAACTGTTTACTGGGATGCATCGCAGGGTTAAATTATTTTACCTTGCTGTAATGTAAAAAATCTGTACCAATCTGTACTTTTTTACAAAAATCTGTAATCTGCACCCTAATAAAAAAATTATACACAAACTTTAACCCACATAGCCCAACGATTCCACATAATGTATGAATGATACCCTGAACAGGTCGTTAGGGTCTTGGATCATTAGATGTTTATTCGGGTACCGTACAGAATCTGTGCCAAAAATGCTTCAGAAATATGTACCTTTCTACATAAATCTGGACTTGCGGCATCACTGATTTAGGCCCTCATGAAAGATCTATGTCGAAGTGAGAATTGCGTATCAAAAGAAAAATGCAAAGAGTGACCAATTTGACAAACACAAAGTCGTTTCAAGGTAATCATCATAATGTGTAGGCATGTGTATAATAAGATTATTGGTGGCAAACTCTGAAAAACTCAGAAAACTTGAAAATGCTAAATTGTTATATTCAAATCAATTTGTTCCAATTAATGATTTGTTTTTTAGAATGATGTAGTATTTACGCCATCCCAATCCTGTCGGATGTAAAATCAAAACACTGGCGTCACATATGTAAAAATCTTATCCGTTATCATATTAGGGTTTATGCCACTTGCTGTATGACGAGACTATAATTTAATATTGTAAACGGTCTATGCAAGAGAATGATCATTGGAGGGTAGTCCTTCGTGAACACAGAGTTCGCTAAAATTTAAAACTGAATATATGTAAATTTGTAATATCTCTATGTCACAGCGTTCACACGATTCAATAACACGTGACATGACAATAGGGGGGCGTTTTGTTCCAATTTTACGTCAGAATGGTCCAGCTCCTGATTGGTTGATTCTGACTTTTTTACCGTACGCAATGTTACTGCAGAGATAGCGAAATGATGTTTTTTTTAACGTTAAATATTTATTGTTTCATTTTGTTACATTTCTGTATAGTATACAAATTAAGTGATACAGTTTCGATAACTTTTCATCTTTGGTTACTTTTTTTGTTTTTTCTCTGTTCAGTGGTATTTTATTCTTGTTTTCGTGTTTAACTATTTTTTAGTTTGGAATGTAGAAATGATTTTTGGCAGTGTTGCAATATTTATAGAAAAGATTGTCATTACTTTTGACAAATAAAATTATTATCGTTAAAGAAGAAAAAATGACTAAATTGAAAAGAAATTGTACGGCAAAGTGAAACAAGTATTTATCATGCATTTACCGTATACGTGGTTGATTATCTTTAACAAAAATAAGACAGAAACCACAATATAATCTAAAATTTTTCAGAAAATGGCTTCAACAAACCTTACTAAACACCCATGATATAGAAAAACGGTGCCATTCATCAATATAGTGGATTCAAGATACAAAATATTGCCGGCATAAAATAAATTAACATGCCTTCATTTTCATTAATAAAAATAGCAACACTGTTCGGAAGATGGCAGGAAGAAAATGCGCGAAAAGAAGAATATCGAAGGAAAAATAAGAAGCCGATTGTCACGTCTTGTCTTAGTGTTGACCTAACATCGAACAATTTGGCTATCAAGAAACACACCCAGACCAGGGATGCCACATTGACATCTGTGTTTCGGCGAAAAAAATGTTTTTACCATCTGTGATGACAAAATGCAAAAAATCTGTCATATGTGAAAAAGAATCTGTGATCAAAAATTGTGAAAAAAATCTGTGACATTACAGAAAAATCTGTGAATATGGTAACCCTGACCCAGACGCGACAATGTTCACACCTATCTAACATTTACATCTTGATTCCATATTAAAATTTTCCAGAGCTGTCAGATAGCTTTGTTGGAAATGTGCATCCTAATAAAAAAAATCTGTACGGTCTTCCCTAATAAACATCTAATGATCCAAGAGCCTAACGACCTGTTCAGGGTATCATCCAAACAATATGTGGAATCGTTGGACTGGGTTAAAGTTTGTGTATAATTTTTTTTATTGGGGTTTATTCTCTGGTTCGTAACTCTTTGACTGGACCGTGTTTTAGTTAGACCTCCACTAGTTAGACTGTTGTTCAACTAAAAAGCAGTTTTGTGGTTATTTACGCATAATTTAACTATTATTACTTAACTATTGATTTTGAATGGCCAACAATTTCCCTTTCAATATAAAACTCATTACTAAAAAGTTTAAAACTTCTCCATTTTGACGCATCGGCGAACTCCCATGCGCATTGGAAATGTACAAAACTATTGATTTTCAACGGCCAACAATTTCTCCTTCAATATAAAACTCATTACCAAAAAGCTGAAAACATTTCCATTTTCACGCATCGGCAGACCCCCTGCGCATTGTAAATGTACAAAACTACTGATTTTCAACGGCCAACAACTTCTCCTTCAATATAAAACTCATTACTAAAAAGTTGAAAATATTTTAATTTTGACGCATCAGCGAATTGTAAATATACAAAACTATAGATTTTCAATGGCCAACAACTTTCCTTTCAACGATACTATGTGACCGCTAACATTTTGCTTGCAGTCCTTTCCTATAGCAAGCGAAAAACGAACTGCCGCACATTCCAATCTTGCAAATATGAGCCATGAATGTCGTTCACTACATTCATTTTGAGCCGCTGCTATGAAATTTATTTGCAACAGTTCCAACGCAACGGATGATGCAAGTAAAACACACGAGCCATCCACATACATTCGCAACAGCTAGCGAACGAAACCCAACTAAGGAAGCAAGCCGAATAACCGAACTTTCACGAACATGTAACAGGCACGATCAGCAGCACGGACGTTTTTGCTTTTCTCTCGTCCGTTTACTTGCACAGCAGCCGAAGTCAAACTAGCATCGGTGCCAGTGATGCCACAAGTACAGATTTATCTAGAATGGTACAGATTTTTGAAGTGTTTCTGGTACAGATTCTGTACGGTAGAGATTACAGATTTTTGTGAAAAAGTACAGATTGGTACAGATTTTTTATATGACAGCAAGGTTATGTAATTTAACACTGTGATGTATCCCAGTAAATAGCAGGTAAACGTAGAGTTAGGCCGCTGACAGAGTGATGGCGAGAAGATGAAGTGGAGCTGACTGAGCTTGAACTGATAAATAAATAAATAAATAAACTGAAGCTGACATTAGAAAGCGATGTGCGAGAAACCTGCTTCCAGCAAAATCATCCCTTTTCCCCCTTTCAGAGTGAAAACCGAGCGGATCTACTCGGAGTGTCTACGTATACTTTGGCATGCTCCATTTGATTTGCTGCAAGCAGGTTTCTCGCGTCGTCATGTATGGTAATGCTCAGCTTCTCGCCGCCATTCTATCAGCGGTATTAGGTTACAAACAAAGTAGCGGCGAGCTGATATTGACATTACCCAGTCAATCTGATCCATAATTCTAACTGGTTTCTTGCAAAATTCCAGTTTAAATAAAACAACCGATTCCGAGTTCTGGTCTGGTTTCCTCGAATAAAAAATCAGTATAAGAAAAATGATTTTTTTAAAACAAGTTTGTTATTGTTTGAGTACAGAATCCGGTACAGATTTTTCTAGAGAAGAGTACAGATAGAAAAGATTTTTCAACTCCCGGTACAGATTTAATTGTGGCAACACTGATCGGTGCTGCCGTATTGGTTTTTTCCCGAACTTTCGCATTAAAATGAAATTCGAAATGACTTCTTCCAGCCTTGGTGGTGGGAAACAAAACTGCTGTGTGGCGGCATTCACGCACACCAAAGAGATTACATTCATTGAACGACATTCAAACGTACACCAACCATGAAATTCGTCTATGACTTTCCTGCTCGGGCAGCAGCGTGAAAGTTTGTAAGCTTATGACGTTCATAAAAAAAAGTCACGTTTCCAGCCCGTATAATTTTAAACACTTACAGCGTTGTTAATTTTGATGATTTTTTATTGAGCGATGCAGACAATACCAGATTAAAAATTGCCAGCAACTTTATTTTAGTCTTTCAATAGCGTACTTTTTGAAAAATTTGTAAAATTGTGAAAATTTAAATTGTGCTTACAAAGCATTGCATACATTGTGTTAATTAGTGATGGATTTTCAAAGTTCAACCATCAATTGATTCAGATAATTTCGAAATGTTAAATAATGAATTGTTAGCATATTCATTTACGTGTTGTACAGCATCGAACAATTTTTAAAATTGTAAACAATTGTAACCAGTCAGGATAACAATGCACAGTGGTCCAAAATGCAAATTTAGCAGGAATTTTAACTTTTTGCTAAAATTAAATGACTTAGCCTTACAACATGTTTGGCAAAGTTTTGTTCTTTTTATTATTCTTTTTATTTTATTCGATGCTAGAGTGGTTCTAAATTTAGCAATATTTAAAATAGAACTTTTTAACGGTTTGAGATAGAGCTTTACTGTTTTCGATGAAATTGTAGAGCAACACATTTTAAACAAATTTGCTAAAGACATGCAAGCTCTAGCTTTTATACTTTCTATTGCATGAGAAATTCAAATGTAAGCTTTAGGATGTTCCTTTAAAAACGGTTTTATTTCTATAACTTTTGAAGTTTTTATTTTACGCTAAAGTACCCTTTGGACAACTTGAAGATTATTTTAAGTCGCATAATTTGCTTTAAAACACCAACTACTAAACTTTTTTCGTTTTAAAGTTATAGAAACTTTTATATAAAAATATAACTTTTTCAAATATAACTATCTTCGATTCGGGCACTGAACATTAAATACCGTTGCTTTCATATGAAATAGCATGCTTAGTAGTATAGATCACCAAAAATGGCAAATACGATATATTTTTATATATTGCAATATTTAATCAAAAAATAGTTTATTTTTAATAAAAAGTATATATAACTTTCTAACAAGTGAAGCTAGAGGTTCAATATATTAAGACAAATTGTTCTCCTTCAAAATATCTGAAAGTATTTCAAAAGTGATCTTAATGAAAAATCAAAACTGCAAAAGTTATACAAAGAAAACCATTTTTTTTAAGAAACACCATAAATTTTTTTGGTGAATTTCTTGTAAAATGAAAAGTACACGACATAGAGTTTCAGTGTCTTCGACAAAGTTTTTTTAAAATTTCATTTCGTTCAATTTTCTGGAAGACAGCGAAACTCTATCTTGAAACATTAAAAAGTTAATTTTCTGATTTTAAAAAAATTAGAACCACCCTACCCACTATTTAAAATAATAGAAAAGTATTGTAAAGTGCAATATTTTATCATGAAAACGAAACTACATTTTTTATATTGTTCACCGTGAAAGTTATTTAAACACAAATTTTTAATATAACTTTCTCAGTTTTCATTTTTTTCCACCCTATCCATCAGATGTTTTCCAGAGTTTATGAAGACGAACATTTTCTTCTAATACAACAAAACTCTAGCTTTTTTTGTTCAGAAGATATAAGCACTTAATATATCAAAAATAGATTTTTTTAAATCAATTTTGTGAAATTTTAAAAAATATCGTGTTCGCCATTTTTTGCGCAAATATAACTCTAGTCATGACCCTCTATTTATGGTTCAAAAAGAATTATCTTTTGTTTGCCCCAAATGAGTGATATGTATTGTTATTCCAAAAAAAACCCGTTTTTGGCGAAAAAGTGCTCATAATTTTTCAACGGAAATAGTTAGATATATGGTGCCATGAAACAAATTATTCGCCTTGAAACAATCTTAAAGTTGTCTGAAATTATCAGTTTTAAATGAATACAACAAAAGTTATTTGAATAAAACTGTATTTCTAAGAAACACCCTAAGCTCCGACTTTAAATTTGTTGCAAAATAAAAAGTATGATAGATAGAGTTTACATGTCTTCAGCAAACTTTTCCAAAATTTGTCGTTCTACAACTTCGCTGAAGGTCGTTTGGCTCTAGATAGAATGATTAAAAAGTTATTTTTTTGATCTTGGTAAAATTAGAACCACCCTAACTGTTGTTTTAACAAAAAGAGGGAGTTCATAAACTACGAAAACTTCTCCAAAGACTGTTAACTAAGTTGTTTAGTTTTAGTAAAATCTCAAAATTCCTCCTAAATTTGGATAACTGTGCAATGGTGCACTGGGTGGAAATATACCTATTTTTGGATACTCTCTCCGTAGAATGTATTCGTTTTCGCAACATTTCTCACCACAGTCCACTATGTGCGTTCATGTTTTTCATTATTTTTTTTTTGTTTAAACTTGTTAACATGAACGCTTATGTTTGTTTAACTAGGTTGGAAACATTTTGTTACATGTTGTAAATAAAAATGTACGGCTTTGGTAGACTAGAACTCTCCTTTTGCCGCCGAAAACCAGTGCTGAATTTGCTATTCATAAAATGACAACGATGGCGGCGGTATAGGATTGCCACCTCTGGAGAGGCTTTGACCCGGAGATTTTCACTGACCCGGGGGTGGATTTTGAGTGGAACTAGACGGAAATTGGAATTAAAGCGATTGCTCGGCACCGGTTTAATCTGGTGTAGTATTTCACTTCCCCGACTAAGTGCCAATATAAAAGCACCAGCTACTCTCGCTGTGGAGGATGAGTCGAACTAGCATTGCTCTCCTCCATAACTAACAGGAAAAGGAGAGCAAAGGAGGCAGCGGCATCACTATGTGGTGTCGGTTATTCATCACCAGAGGTCGCAACAAATGGGCAAAACTCACCTCCCTAGCCAACAGTTAAGGGACGCTGCAGGAGTAGCAACAACACGGGAAGAACTCGTTTGGTGTTAACCTGGTCAGTTGAATTAGAACAAATCTGCCATACCTTGGTGCAACTGGTGATAAGCATCACTAACAGTGAAGTGATTTGGTAAAATTGCAGCAAAACGACTTTTTTACACCATTTTGAGCGACTTAGTGGGATGCTACAATTCAATTGTAGCATATAGCGAAATATTACTTTTCTTAATTTGTAGTAAATTTGATTTGTTTTTCATATTCATTGCTTTGTGAAAGAAATCGGCAATATTTGGTGAACTCATCTTCGCCACCTTGAAACGAAGTGTTAGTCGGGCAAAATAAATCTGAACCCGAGTAAAAGTTAACTTCGACTTCATAAACATTTTGTAATGAATCAATTTAAAAAAAAATGAAATTATTCTTCTTCTCACCAAACCCGGAGAAATTGATGTAAAACCCGGAGGTCCGGAGATCGCTCCCGAAAACCAAAGTCTCCGTGTCAAACCCGGAGGGGTGGCAATCCTACGGCGGTAGCAGACGGGGTTTGTTTTGGTTGTGCGATGAAGCAACCGGAAGATCGATTCTAACCTCGAAACCGAGACGTCGCGCGTCGAAAGACTTCCGACCGATGGTTCTCCTGCTGGAACATAGCAGAACGCGAGTGAAAAAACAAGCCCGCGAGATCACCGGTATACATAAATCCCCGCGAAAGTGCCAGCCAGTCGAAAGTGCGGATCAAATCGACCCGACTATCCGCCAACAGCAGCAACCAGCAAAGAAGAGATTAGTACCGGTTAGTTAAATTTAGTTTGTTTCCTATGAGTTTTCTTTGTGACTACGAAAATCCGGAATGCTCGGTAGAGGCGTCTTGGCCACCCCCTAAAATAAGGGTCCGCCGGGCAGAACCCAAGTAGTGGTTAACCCACTACCTACATAGGGCTACCAACCGTCTTTATTTTTAGGGACATATACTTAAATTCGATGATTTTGGGGTGCGTTTATAATTTTACTTCAAATGTCCTTAAAAAATTAGTAAAATTTATTATGCAATGCGGGATACCACGCTATAACCAATTGACCTTATATTTTTCACAGTTCTTTGGGACCCTCAAAGTACATAAAAAGCGCTGTCCTGAATAAAAAAATATTGCAAATCTTTTCTAAAAACCATTCACCAACAACATTTAACTCAAAAGGAAGGAAAATTTATTAGTTTTGGTCAAGATTCAAAAGACTGGATGTTTGTTGCCTCGAATCAAAACTCGTCGAATGTAAACAAAGTTCATTCTGTAGTGTCAAACTGGCGCCCAGGTGGCGAAAACGTTGCAGTTGAACGGAGAAATTAAGCGTTGCCAGAAAGTTTAAAGGTAATGTTTTAGAAAATTTCCGGCAAGCATCTTGTCCCCTTCAGTGACATCTTTCTAAGATGTGCCTATGTGATGCGGCTTAGGCGCATAACCGAGTCCCAGTAATCGAAGCGGTACAAAGCGGCGCCAGTGCTGTAGTTGCGGTTAGTCACGATTAGTCGGCGATTAACCCGCCCCTGGAACCGAAATTTTTTTTGGCCGAAAAAAATATTTCAATGACATTATCATTGTGGAAGGCAAATTGTGAATTATTGTATGACCACTATTTGTGTATATGACTTGAATGTTAGTAAAAAGTTTATTATTAAGACTAACACCATTGGGGCTTTGGTATGCCTGTTGGTGTATAAGACTAATAAAACTGGACTATGTGATAAAGCAAATTAAATGGTCCCTATGCTCGTAAGAAACATCCAGATAATTGGAATTTTGCGAATCTATCCAAACTCATAGGGTGCTCTCAGACTCTCTGGCGCTAGTATGCTATTCCCATAGATCGCATGGCGCTTGTCTGATATTCCCATAGTTCGCAGCGCACTCTCAAACTCAGTCTGATATTCTCATCGTGCTCAGATTCTCTCGTGTGCCAGTATGATATTCCCATAGCTCGTAGGGCACTTTCAAACTCACTAGGGCGCTAGTCTGATATTCTCATAGCCCACAGGGCGCTCACAAATTCTATGGGGCGCAAGTATGATATTCTCATATCTCGCAGGGCGCTCTCAGATTCTTTCGAGCGCCAGCATGATATTCCGAATAGCTCGCAAGGCACTCTCCACTAGGGGGCTAATCCAATATTCTTATTGTTCGCTGAGTGCGTTAAGACTCTTTAGGACGCTAGTAACGTATGCGGAATAAAATTTGGACAAAATTCAAAAGGCAATTTTTTTTGTAGAAAACCCTTTATTAAATGTTCTCTCTATATGAAGACATTTGTCAGCTTTTTAACTTAATGAAGAAAAAAATTTGCGCTCATTCGAGAAGCTTTACGACAGTTTGCAGGAACTTTTTGCAAAGAAGTCGAAAAAATTGATGTTGGCATATTTTTAATTTCTTTCTTAATTTTGATTATCATTTTTGTTAGTTTTAGGTCGAAAATTAAGAGCATTTACTCTCTGCTTCAAATTATCTCCGAAAAACCTCATTTGGACGCAGTTGTGGTACATTTGTAGGGATATTAGCCTTTTGTACAAAATATATACCATAATCCTTCAATGCGCCAAAACTTTTTTTGGCATAATAGCTAAGTGCCAGACAGGGCGTTCGCTGCCATTTTGTTCACATGGTATCTCCTAGTGGGTCGAAATTAACACTGGATATTTGAAATAAGTGTGCCTAGAGTATGACGTTTAGTATGGTGCCTTGCGCAGGGTTGCATTTTTGTTTTAATGCTGGAAGCGTTGTCCAAATTTCATTCCGCATACGTTATGATATTCCCATAGCTCGAAGAGCGCTTCCATGCTCGCTGGGGCGCTAGTATGATGTTCTCATAGCCCGCAGGGCGCTCTCAAGCTCTCTAGGGCGCTAGTATGACTCTATGGGGCTCTAGTATAATATTCACATAGCTCGCAGGGCGCTCTTAAACTCTCTAGAGTAGTCTGATATTCTCATAGCTCGCAGGGCACTCTCCGATTCACTGTGGCGCTAGTGTGATATTCACATAGCTCGCGGAGCGCAAAAGAAGATTAAAGTGATCCAAAAATTCTTATTTCATAGAGTGCGTAAATACATCAAATGTTTAACTGGGGAGCTAGAGGCTATTCTATCTAAACTCATAGGGCACTTTTAGACTCTCTGAGGTACATACAGTGTATCTCTCTGGGGCCCCAGCATGATTTTTTAAGCTCACGAAGCGGTATGGGGATAGTGTACCTTAACTCGCTTTCAGACTCTCTGGGGTGCCAGTATGAATATTTACGCTCACGGTTGTAGGAAATCTAACCAAACTTACAAGGCGCTTTCAACCGCTTTGAGTATTTTTGGGGCGCAACAATTTTACAAAACATTCGAGTATAACCCCCTTTTTATGTGATATAGTTTTGAGAAAACACAAAAATTATTTTCAACACGAGGTTTATTTATTATTGATTAAATCGTAACCTTGTATCAAATTTTTGTTATGAGCATTTTGATTTAAAATGGCGTTTAGAATCATATTCAAAAAGAAAATTGTATTTTTGACTGCAAATAGTATAAATTATAAAAATTTGTTAATAGTTGTTGCTAGGAAAACTTTTTTTATTGAAAGCTTCTCCATGATCCAAATACACTGAAAAAGTTTCTTTTTCGTCTTTAAAACGATAAACATTATATCATTGACATTTTATGATGGGGTAACGCGAATAACTTTTAAAAAGGGCATAATTACACGAATTAATTGTTCTTGTAGGAGAAAAAATCAAAATATCTCGAAAACTATCGCATTTTGGAAGATGTTTGTGAAATGCTTTGATTTCAAATGATACTTAAAATCATATTCTGTAATAAAATTACAGTTTTGTAGGTCAATTGGTATGAAATCTAAAAACATGTATTAAGTTATTGTTAGAAAAACTTTTTTACCGATAAGTTCTGCATCATGCAATTGCATTCAAAATGTTTTTTTCCTCCATTAATAAATGTTTTTTTTGCAATTTAAATTTTTAATATAAATTTTTGTTTTTGTAAAAAATGACAACATTTTTTTCAGTGTATATTTTTTTCGTATAAAAGTATTCATTCCCTGTAACTCGTTCTCAGGTAGTTTTACTGTATAAAATAGAGTAATCGACCAACAATTTTTAGAAATTAATGCACGTAGAAACGTGTACTCCCTTTTGAAAAATTGTTCTTGAATCAAACTATTGAAATTGCCAGAAAAAATCAAGGAGATTAACAAACTGAACAAAACTGCCAAGTTTCTTTCGAATCGACGATGGTCATATTTTGCGGTCGGTCGGTTTCTCGTGGAATTCCTCATATATGACTGCTACAGCATTCACACTGGCTTGGATACACCTGTGGATTGCACTATTGCAGCAAGCGCGAAATGTTCGCTGTAGTTGGAAACTATTTGCCTAAGGGAGCCTGCATGCTATAAGAATGCAATTCCAACCAACTCGACTATCTGTTTAAATACCGAACATAGCAACTCACCGGATAATATCCTCCTGCTTGCGGATAATAGCCTCCCTGAGGGTAGTACCCTCCAGCTCCTGGGTAGCCTGCTCCTCCTCCTCCTGGATAATACCCTCGGTTACCGTAGTACGGCTTTCCAAATAGTCCAAGATCAAAGACTGCATAAATTAAATAGAAAATCCTCTTCATTACACAGCATTTTCGCAGCTTTCATTTCGCATTAAAAGCTTACTCCGTTCACTGGGAGCTCCCGCGTAGTAGCTGCTCCTTAAAGCCCGGGCTGCATCGTTTCGGGTTCCGTCGCCGACCTTGATGGAATCTGTTGCTCCCGATGCGGAACCCTCCTGAGCCGGTTGAAATAATCGACCGCCTCGGTCGCCAGCGAATGCTTGTCCAATGGGCTGTTGACAGTGCGTCACGTTCAACGCTACCACGCAGATCAGCAGCAGTACCTAGTGTGGATGATAGGAAAAGAGGTAGGACAATTAACGTGGACTATCGATCCTAGAACCATTAATAGCTCTAGTCGGGGGTTGTTGGGGCGGGTAATTGAATACAGTCACGCTATGCACTAGGAGTGAATGACATCGTTACTCACATTCGGTGACATATTAGATATGAAACTTGAACCCATTAACGTTCTTGTTGGTGATAAACAAAAACACGTTTATATTTACAGTGCTGAAACTCTTGCAAGTTTTACGCACAAAAAGTAGTAGGCCGGTCGTAAAAATTATGCGCCTACAATTTTTTTTAAAGTCAATTTGTTGTCCAATCAGAATATTATTCAGCAGTTCTTTGAAGAGATTTAGAAATAAGCCGTAAATGAAAGATTCAGCAACTTACATCAAAAAATAAAAGGGGGCTATTCTGACTCCTGAAAAATAATTAATTTGTACTTATCCATTTAATTTTAATAATAATAATCATACTTTTTATTTTGCCTAATAAGCATATTTAGTTTGCGCTCCAGACTACACCTAACAAAGTGTTTTGTGTTTACTGACCGACCCTAACAGTATCAAGGGAAAATAGTTTTGGGTGAAAGTCGGGGATGAAAGGGTTAACTTGTTGGTAAACTCTTTCGTTTTTCGACTGGGTATTAATGCCATTCGAAGCCGGCTGATTAAAGCAATTGATAGAGACTGATAGTTGATGATTGACTAATTAAGATTATTGTGGAGATTCGCAAAGTTGATCGCCACTGGTTAATTGGGGGGAAAAGTAGAACAATTGATGAGTTTGACCTTCTAGTTCCATAGACTTCCAAGATCCATTTGCGTAGTGCGTCGCTGTTGTGCTATCTTATGACAAGCGCCATTTAGCACATTTCGAGAAAAACGATTTTTAAAGTTTGAGATTGAATATCTTGAAACTTATAAATGGTATAAACAATTCAAAGAAGACAATTGATGCTTCTATCTTTTTTGTATTAATCTCTCAAATATTGCGAAGATCGGTTGACTATGTTGCGAGTTTTTTCTATGACTGTAAACAAAAGTCGCAATCACACGTGTCATAGACGTGTATTGATGACAAAATTTGTATGACGTGTCATAATCGTGCATAGAAAATTTTCCATAGAAAAAAATCATCAATTTTTAATTTTTATTCATATCTTTGGCTTCAGTTGATCTATAAACAATTAGGGAGATGCATTTTGAAGGAAATGAGTCAGGGAATCTAGAAAAAAAAATAGTTATTTTTGGTGACAGTGTTGCCAAATACACTATATTTCCAGTTTAAAAAATAAACTGTGTTTTTTACTTTTTACACAAAAAATTTCTAAAACTTCAATATAACTTGAGCAAATTCCTAGATACAGTGATTTCTTCTGTACGATATATTTATTGGGTTGGTTTTTTTCCACTTAAGTTGCCATAACAAACAATCAAAACGTTCCCGAATTTCCAAATTTCGAGAAATATCGTTGATTAATCTTTTAAAGAAATCCTGAATCTTTGGTGCAGTTTGTATGAGGAGAAAAACATTATCCTGATAAAATAAAGTGAACGTAAAAATGTGGATATTAGACTGCCCAGAAAAATGATGAATTTTTGAAAACTCAATCAGCACACCCTTGAGTCGATTTCTAGTCCCACCAGGAGTACTTGCTCCAAATTTGAAGCAAATCGGACAAGTCTAGCTACCGGACCAACGTGCCTGAAGTTTGTATGGGATTTTTCGACAATTTACATGGAGAAAACGCATTATCTCGCATTTTCGCCGGCACTGGAATCATCGTCTCATTACTGAGGGTGAAAATAAGAGAGATAATTTAACTATCGACAACTTTGTCGAAGACTGCTAGTCAATCCGGCTTTGTCAAAAGAAGCTATTAAACTTTTAGCGATGTATTATTTGAGTCTGTTTTTCATGGGGCCTAGCAGTGTATGGTTGTGCATTAGTACTCGATTCTCACGAACTATACATTTTTGTGAAGTTGGAGCTCTTATTCTAATAACTGTTCTCATCAGCTGTTAGAATAAGAGCTCCCAGAATTGCGCTCGCGGGAGATCACTATGCAAAGGATAACAACTGGTAATGACTAGTTTAACATCACACATTACATTGTCCCGAGCCGAATTTTATGTACAGATGAAAATAAAATCTTCGCAATTAAAAACAGATGAATCACATGGAACTAATTGTTTACTTAAACCTAGACTTGCACTGAAATGTATTTCCAAATTTTTTTTTGTTTGGCAGCACAGCCGACATTCGTGTCATTATCTACATTTAGGCGATCGCCCAGGCCTCTGAGACAATTTCACCGATATTTAATAATGAACCCATCATTTGAATGTGGTCGCACTTAATATTTGTCGATAGCTATATTTGTTAATATCCTTTTGTATGCTACGAAGCTGGTGCAACCACCGGTCCGATCGGACTAAACTGTTTGCTGTTATGATGCTGATTTAAAAAAAAATATTTTGTTTCGTTCTTAAATAGACAATGTTTGTAAAACCAGAAGAATGAACTTTGTTCTGTTTCAGAAGCAAACCCTTTCCTAACATGAAAAGCGCTTTCTATAGGTAGGATGGTTTTCTCACATCTTTCAGTTAATTAGTTTTAATTACCCTTGAGTTGTAAAGTAGTTAGTGTTATTGAGGAGATTTTTGTTAATTATCTCAAAATAAGTTTATGTTTGTTAAATCTTTCGTGAAATTTTGTATACTTTCCAAATCTGTAATAAGTTTTGATGTAGGCGTTCATTTGATAAAGTTATAACATATTTATCGAATGAATATTCGTCAAATCGTTGTAAACGTCACGAAAGAATGTGTCTATTAAGATTTTCGAGGAATGCACTAAAAATCGATCAAAATTGTTAAATTTTAAATAAAAAGCTTTGTCAAGGTTACTTAAACTCATAAGCTGAAAAATGTGAAGGTACTACCCAATGGGAAAGTTTCTCACTCACCTTTCCAATGGACTTAAAAGATTTGAAATACAAAGTATACTTTTTGAGTTAGAGGTATTTTAAAGAAAATATGTTTTTAATACAAAAAGATCAATAACTTTGTAACAGTTGAGATTTGATGGTATGTGTAGTACGATTTTTTTCCTCTAAATATCACAGTCAATAACCCCTCGAGAGGTTCTTAACGTATAACGATATAAGAATTAATCATTTATCAGGTCTTTTCTTTTATTGAGTTGTGTGTTGCTCAGTGAAATTATCGCAAGAATTGTGGAATTTGCATAGAGATGATATAGTTACTAATAATTGCGACAAGTACTTGCGTGATTCCAGTCGCATAAAGTTCTTTCTGTTTAGCGTCGGAAGCGCCATCTGTGCCCATTACTAGCGAAACAGTAACCACAAATCCTCCAATACACGCCAACAACATTATATGGTTTGATGAGTATTTACTGTAAACACACTATAAAAACGCTTTTAATCCACCTAACAGTGTGATGGGACATTTCTTATAACTCTTATCACTCTCTTCGGATATTATATCGTTTGAGAACATTTAGAACTTGATGCTTCGCGATGTTTTTGATAACACATACTACATGGGATAGTGGCAGGACTCAGAGAATCGCTCAAATCAGCATAGGACAACATCAGTGCTAGAAATCTCAAACCAAATCAATAGGAAAGCGAAAAAATGGCCCATAAAATAGACATACCATCGAATTATTGTTAATGCTCTGTTAATAAAATATCTAAATTGTGGTGGGAAAACAGAATTTTCCTATAAAGGTTATTTATTAATCATTCGCATGTATGAAAAAAGCCTTATGTTTACATTTGGGAGTATCGCCCTTTTCACAAAAAAGCGTTGAAATGAAATCGCAGCTCCTGATATCACGCTATCTCTGAAGTGCATGCGTGCATAGTTCCAAATTTTACTTCGACATCGACTTTTTCTAAAGGTGACTTGCCAGTAGTATCCTTGATTTGAATTATTATCGCTAATCCTAATGCCAAAGAACAAATAAAAACCTCTCGAAAACGAACCGTTTGGGAAAATCATCATCATTACTGAAATTTTCATTTTCACGAAACTTTTCGATAACCTTCCGTCACTTGCGTTAATGCACTGGGTGCACAGTGCTCTGAAAATCTAGCGAAATCGTCTTAGGGCACCAGCGGGTCTAATTCAGAGCTATCTGCGCGGCGAGTTAAATCTGTAAAGAATACTAAAAATTAATTTCTATTCCATAATTTTCAGTTCAGCAATTCGAGAGATCGTGCTCACCGCAAGCCATAAAAAATTGACTACGTTGTTAAGCGATGGTCACTATTTATTAAAAATCACGGTTAAATAAAAAATTAAACTATTAAAATATTTCAAATAGTTTATAATTTTCACAAACATATTAGGAAAAATTGTTTAATAAGCTTTCGTAATATTGTGTAGGAAAAAAGCTGAAAACTTCAGTATTTTTCTATCTGCAACATATAAACCCTTAAGTATACCAATTAATTGGTATACGAATTGGAATAGGTTCGCCAAATTTTGGAAGAAGTCTATAAAATAACCCCTTGACAGCTACCTAAAAATTGTTGTAGTTCGATGCAATAAAAAATCATATTTGGCAATTCATATTTGGCTGATACAATTGGGGTGTCAATGTATTATAATAGATATTCAGCATTCGAAGAAGTTTCTTGTGAGCGAGTGTAGAACGACTTTGTTTCTACTTACTTGAAGTCAGCGGCGTAGCCAGAAATTCGGTTTGGTGGGGGTTTGGTGAAAATCGATCTTACTGTCCAAACGGCATAATTCCGAAACCATAAATTTTAAAGTTTTAAAATTATGCAGAATTAATTTCCAGAAAATAGTAACAAGGTTCGTGTCTTTAGCGAATTTGTTGAGACTTTATTGTAGTCATGAATATTAACCTGAGAAAATTCACCATAAATACTTCTTGGACGATATACCGTCAAAATTATTTTATCAAATGATGCGCTGTTTAAAGTTTATAAAACTCATTGAAGATACTAAACCTCCGAAATTGGCGGTTTCAAAATGATGCTATCTTGACCTTAAATTACTGTTTTTAAACATTTGACCTATACATATAATTGGTCATACAACAAAAATCAAATGCTCATCAAAATTGATCAGAACCTGCTAGAGTCGAATGGAAATCGTCATTTTTCATAAATTTCTCTCTACATTCGGAAAGTGTTATCCTCGTTATTAATCATATTACGTCTTCGTCTCAACTCGACGCATTCCCAAAATATAAACCTGTTTTAATCCACCTAGTGGTGCAATTGTGCTTTTCTCATTTGTCCAGACTACGATTCCATGGCTGGTTATCTTCATTACAATGGTGGAAATGAATATTACATGTTCAGTACGATTTGCACATACATACAATGGATCGACAGCCACGATCTTGAGATACTATGTGATATTGAAACATCGCTTGAAACCAGCGGCGGATCATGGAGAAAGATCCGGGAGGTCCAGGTCTTGCCGAAAATTTTCAACTTGTTAAGAAATTTGAAACTAGTTTTAATTTTAAAGTAGCAAACCCTCACTGCATACCCCCCCTCGGGCCGGTATAATTGAAGATTTTTAGAGTGATTGCATAACCTTTCTATATGAGAAAGGCAAAAATGTACCAAAGTCTAAAAAAGTCAATTTTCGTCAAACATCTCAATGTTTCATGCATTTTAAATTCATTTGGCATCAAAAATACAAATTTGATTTTGAATTTTTTTCATTTCAGTTTATATGGGAATTTGCTGCGTGATTGCACTCTTCAACTCGTAACCCCGGAACCGGAAGTCCAATCAATAAAAAAATTCAATTGCAGCCGATGGGAAGGTTGTATCTTTCATTTGAGACTAACTTTGTGCAAATCGGTCCAGCCATCTCTGAGAAACAGAGGTCACATTTTTTCCACATACACACATAGACACACATACATACACACACACAGACATTTTCCGATCTCGACGAACTTTAGAGTGAATGAGAAAGGCAAAAACATTTTTAGCAAATGTTGAAAGTTATGCATTTTTTTGGTGAGCAGTTCTATGTTTCATAGACATTAAATCAATTTTAAATTCGCTTCCTATTAAATAAAGACCCTTATTACAGTACATTTCTACAAAAACGAGCTCAATTTGAAAATAAATCTGAGGATTATGATTGATTACAGAACTCTGGAATTTTCTATTGGAATGTTTTCAGGCAGGAATTTGATATTGATGCAATTGGACAACTGTGAAATCAAAACCAATAGATCAGTTACATATCAGGACCCCATTCCGACAATTTATCAAACGTCCTCATGATGTCTACAACAACAGGTTATCAATCTACGGATCAGATAATTGTTATTGTAATATTGAATTAAATCAGTCAGAATCAATAGATTTTCAACTTCAATCCAATTTTTTTTGTTGGGTGTGGTGGAGGGGGGGGGGGGGGTGTTGTATGGTGGTAAACCCCAAAACCTTCTCGTGGCTACGCCGTTGCTTGTAGTTATTTATTTCGCTTTTCATTTTCCGATATTTTTCAGATCGATCCGATGGTTATAACTTAGAAAAATTGCAGTCAGAAGGTTCGTACAAATGAACATTTTTGCACTGATAAGTTATCAAGTTCCTTCCAGACAACTTGGAAGTGTTCGGTGATTATTTCTAGCGGTTGTAGATAGAAAAATGAAATACAAAATTCGTTTTATTGAAATAATGTTTGGCTTATTTCAATGGATTATTACAATATTGAACAATAAATAGGCGACAAAGAGTAATCCACAAACAACAAGCCATAACTTTTAAAGTATTCAAAATAGATATTTGAAGTATTCAGTAAAGTTATTCGTAAAAGTAAGAGCTACACATTTGCTGAAGGCATCATTTCGATATACTCACTCCCAAGAAAATTTGTGAAAATATCTCACTCATAGGGGGATTAATCAGCAAAAGCACAATACCAAAAGAAAGGGCATATTGCCTCCATTAAATTCTCCGAAGATACTATTGACCTAGAATAAGCCGTTTTGGCGTTAATAATAGATTACATGTTTTTGGTCATATTTCTGGCAATGGGAAATGATGAAAATCTTTCGTCCGCATTTAATGTTAAATATCTCTATTGATAATAGTCCGATTTCAACAATCTATAGCTTGTTCGAAAGGTATTCGTTAAAGCTGTCTAAAAATATATAAATTGTTGATCTATATTGTCAATTTCGGCAGATAATTCAAAAAAACTGCAAAAAACGCCATTTTTACACATTCAAACATTCATATCTTGGAAACTAAACATCAGAATCAAAAACAAATTAATAGCGTTCATACTGTTTTTTAGTTCTTTCATTTAAAATTGGTTTGGATAAGATCGGTTCAGCCATTGCTGAGAAACACGAATGAGAATTTGTCCGTTACATACACACACACACACACAGACACACACACACACACAGACATTGTCCCAAATCGTCGAGCTGAGTCGATTGGTATATAAGACTCGGCCCTCCGGGCCTCGGAAAAAATCTTGAAAGTTTGAGCGAATTCTATACATTTCTTTTATAAGAAATGTAAAAATGTGCATAAGTAAGTTTACATTATATTCTTCAAATTGGTCTAAATAGGATATTAAATGATGCTTGAATATGACAAAATCATTATTATGTAGTCTTACAGTTAACATTTATGAATTGTGCATTGCAAATTTTTTTTTTTTTTCAAAAAAACTGGAACCTTTATTGAAAAACTACAAGGGACAACCCTATGGAGTTGTACGAACTGTACGTGAAATATTTAATTTCTTATTACATTAAAATTAACAATTAATCAAAAATATTCCTTTCTACAGTTCGCTTCACGCATAACCAATCAACATTGAATGGTACATATTAAATCAAACCGTCTTGCTCATCAGGTCATTTTATTCATAATGGGTGATCGAATCCGATTAAACTTATTTAAGAAGATCTGAAGAAAGCAGACAGAAAACTGCGATCAAAAACTGAACTAATAGGGTGATGAGCCTATTTTAGCACCATGAGCTTATTTTTTCTCACCTGCTTTAGCCAAATCGATAGTGTCATTATCTCATATGCTTGGTTCGAAACCAAGGGGTACGAAATAGGGTCACAATAGGCTCTACTGCCATAATAGGCACATCACCCTATCTGGAACAGTTTTAAATCTTTGTGGAACATTCACAGCCTTGAAAAAATTGTAAAAGATTTTCGATTGTGTGCGGTAAAAACACACCGATGCTGAAAAATCATGTTTTAGACAATATAGTCACAATTCATGTATAGAATAAGCTTTATAGTTTTATTTTGCCAATGTTGTAATAGTCCAAAGTACACATATAAATGTGGCGAATGCAGTGGTCTTAATCATATATCGAAGCAAAAGATATACAAGAATCGAAAATAATTTTATATATGGACTTAGATGCGCTTTTTACAACGGTATTTTGAGTAACAGTTTATTCATCATAAATAGGCTTTTTAGTATGTATGTTTTAGTAGTGGGATAGGTTGAGCGGAAATGAATCATGCGGAATCAATTAATTGATGGAACGTAAATAGAAAACCTTCGTTGCGCTTTCCATCGATTTACATGAATTTGTTGCTAACAAAGTTTTCATCTCCTTAGTCTGTCATAGAGATGACAATACAAACAAAAAAAAGTTGACCATTTGAAGCAAAAAACTCATAATTTCTCAGGTTAAGGGACAAAATGTCGAAAGACAAAAGGTCGAATGGACGAAAAGTCGAATGACAAAAGGTCGAAAGGGACAAAAGGTCGAAAGGGACAAAAGGTCGAAAGGGACAAAAGGTCGAAAAGATGCTATATTGAAATGCATTAAACGTAAGGGACCTTTTGACGCGGTTTCTTATTCCATCGCAGTATTTCTTAACATAGTGTTTTAATTAGAATCATAACTGAATGTAAACAACCAAGACGCTCAATTACTGTTTTTTACTGTCTGTTACTATTCAATTGCATTTCATTATTGACCATGTATTTCTATTTGCATAGTTCGTTACTGTGTTGTGTTTAAATGGAGTAGACTATTCTATTTTTATTTTTGCCTTCTCTGACTACTATTGACTGTGTATTGTTGTGTTTTCATGCTGGTTTTGGGGCCTTTGAATTAGTTCGGAAATCTGTGATAACTGCTTCGATGCCGTCTGTTATCTATCATTCATCAGCCGTTTCATACGCAGCCACACTCTCTTCAAGTAGTATCTCCTCGACTTTGAAACTTGCGCCGGTCTTGGTAGTTTTTAAATTAAGAAATAATCTGAATAAAGCTATATTTTTGAAACTACCGAAAATCGATTTTAACTTATATGTTAATGTTAAACAAATAATGAATTCTACCATGAACTTGAATTTTGCTATAAAAAATTTTAATCATGAAATACAATAATTAGAATTTGGTGTTTTTCCTTCTTTATAACATGAGCTGTTCTTTATGTGATGATTGATCTGCCAATTATATTCCTTTCTCAGTGATGATTTGCGATTTGGGGTTCAACACATCGTATTTTGATCGCCTGTCACAATCACTGAAATATTCAATAGTGCCAGGCACAAAATATGTTCGATGAAGCTAAGACGGAACTGCTTTAAAGTTGATTGCATAACCAGCGTAATGCGGTGAAACCGCACAACCGAGGCCAAGGAACCGAAGCGGCGCAAAGCTGCTGGGGATCCGCAGGACGAGGTGAACGCCGACCCGCCGTCGGAAGCAGCGGCCCCTCGCAAGCAAACCTGTGATCCACTCGTTTGCCCGGCTTACTCAACCATAGGGGCGATAAATTAGTTTAGGTCTGTTTAGGACTGAGCGGAGCGACGCACAGAGGAGTGCTTAGAACAAATTCCTGGCCAAAAACCAAAATATAAAAAAAATAGGATTTTCAAGTAAACTATATTTTTTTTACATAGCTGAAAAGGTGCTGTATCATGTAGCGGTATTAAGAAAACGTTAAATTTTGTCAATTTTTTTTTCATGTGTGCAAAAATGTGATAATTTTTTTTTATCTATTTTCTTAAGAGCTCCAGTAATGTTGCTTTCTAGCGATAAAGACTGCAATAAGTGAGACAAAATTCTTGCAAATTTAGTTGTTCGAGACCATTTCTTCAATTTGTATTCAAAATAGACTGCAAATGATATGTATTTACTGTGTATTTAGAAAGTTTTGATAACACTATTTTTGCTATTTTAGTACAAATTTCATTGTTGAAAAAGTTACTTTATACGGCAAGATCCGGCAAAGCCACTAAACCAGCATGTAACTTCAAGATCTCAGCTTTTTATTCCTGTATAATACTCTTCCGGTCTCTTCCGATCTCGCCATTTCAAGCCAATTGAAAAAAGTGCGATTTTCATCAATTTGAGGCTATTGTTCAATTCGCCGTGACAGAGAAATATAAAATATAATCGGATGGGATAATTTCCATCTACCATGAAACTATTTAGTAATAGTAGCAAATCAAAATGGGTTTAATTATTTTGTATGGGCACCCAAATAAAATCTCGATAGGACAGTAAATAAATCCACCATCCCCGGATTGACTAACACATGCCCATGCTGAAAATGCAAACTAAAGGCTTCACGAACGCATACATGTTCTTTGCAAATGTGTGCGTGATATAGTTCAAACGATGTAGGGTTGAAAGATACTTCGCAAGTTCTTCTACACTTCCGTAAATTTAATTTCCAGTTAAAATGAGCGGCGGGGGTAAGTTGTTTAACTCAAAAATTAAATCATCATTATTCATTCATGTTAAGGATGTATCTGATATATATATATTTTATATCATATTTTCATAGCGAATATGCGAGATTGCAAAATTTTGAAAAGTCAATATATGTATAATTTAATGCAGCAATCTGATGGTGTGCTTGTGGAGAAGTTTATGTTTATGGAGAATGAACTTTTGAAACAGTTTAACTGCCCTGAAAACAAAATGCGCATCCTAAAGCAAATTTTCAGTAGATTCCGGACAGATTTTAAACGAAAGTGAATTAAAGCTTCATACCATAATGACAATTTTCTCCATCAAAATGCTAAGTGGTTAGATGGATCCATTATTTTTCCTTGTAAGAAAAGGACAATAAATCAAGCTGGGGGACACACGAGTACTGAATTTTCTGAATCGAGTGAGCGTAGCAAGCGACGGAAAACGCAAGCACTTCGGGAAAACGTTCCACTTATAGAGTTAACCTACGCTACACATATGAGTCTTCGGGCTTCTGGAAATACTGCTGCTGCAGCAATTGTGAAAAATATTGACGAGACCCCGTCAAAAGCGTATGTTTTGCAACGAGCAATGAATAAAATTGAAACCCCAGAAGTTAAAGCACATTCTCCGTTGGAAGCTTTAGCTATTTTCGTTGAAGCAGACTTGACAAAAAAACAGTGGGAAGTGATACATTGTTCAAATAAAAAACTGTATCCAAGCTATTCAGCAATAAAAACAGCTAAAACTCAGTGTTATCCAGAAAACCGATACATTACTGTCTCAGAAACCTATTTTGAAATTGAGCTTCAAGGTTTGTTGAACCATACTAGCTCAAGACTGTGTCTTTACATTAACGAAATCTTAATCACTTTGGCAAAAAATGAGCAGCATAATTTGGAGCTGTACTATAAATGGGGATGTGACGGATCCCAACAAGATAATTTCAAACAAAAATTTCAAAGTACTGAAGAATCAGACAGCAACATTTTTATGAGTTCATTGGTTCCAATAAGACTTTTTGTAAGCGTTGGAAACAAACAAAAGTTGTTGTGGCAGAATCCATCTCCGTCATCTCCACGATTTTGTCGTCCAATTCGTGCTAGATTCGTACGAGAAACCAGCCAAACGATCAAAGAGGAGATAGCGCATATTGAGAAACAAATCGAGAAGTTGACAAAATCGGAACACCAAGCTTCAAACGGAGATCTCATGTACATCAAGAACACACTTTTTCTAACGATGGTAGACGGGAAAGTGTGTAATGCTGCAACAGACACGTCTTCCAGCATGCGGTGCTATATTTGTGATGCAACCTCGAAGACCTTCAACAACCTGGGAAAACAGAATGAGGAAAAATCAGTATCCCTTAAGTTTGGCATGTCACCATTACATATGCGAATCCGCTGTTTTGAAATTATTCTTCACCTCAGTTACAAGCTACCGTTGAAAAAATGGCAAGCTCGATCAGAGGAAGAAAAGATAGTAGTATCGGACAGGAAAAAGAAAATTCAAAATGAGATGAAAACTCAGCTGGGGCTTTTGGTAGATATACCGAAGGCAGGTGCCGGCAACACGAACGATGGCAACACGGCACGGCGTTTCTTTGAGAACGTTGAGGTGGTTTCTAAAATAACCGGAGTTGACAGAGAGTTAATCTACAGATTCAAAGTAATCATTAAAACAATAACTAGTGGACACAGTGTAGATTTGGATCTGTTCTCAGCGTATACAACGGAAACAGCTCTGAAGTACGTCTCATTGTATGACTGGTATCCTATGACACCGACCGTGCACAAGATACATGACAAGAGTATTATGGAATAATACTGATACATGACAAGAGTATTATGGAATATGCTTTGTTACCCATAGGACAACTTTCAGAAGAAGCCACTGAAGCACGCAATAAGCACTTTCGAGATTATCGACAAAACTTTGCAAGAAAATTTTCAAGAACGCTTTGCAATAAGGATATTTTAAACAGGTTGTTACTCAGTTCAGATCCTTATTTTAGCTCTTCTCGCAAGAACGCTGTAAGGAAAAGCGAACCTTTTTGCCATGAAACACTTCAGATGTTGAAAGTTGATCATATTGTTTATCAGTATGCCGAGGAAATATCGAACGATTCGATTTGATGATCTGGTTGAAAAAAGGTTCGAAGTACAGCTTTAATCGTTATATCGTTTTAATTATTTGACCATTTTCATTGCAGAGAGTGGAATCCAGGCACCATTTGCCAAGATTTTACTGATTGATGTTTCTATTTTTTCTTGTTAATAATGTCAGGCAGTAAAATGCAAAATAAATATTCTGGGGAATTTCAATAGCTGAAAATATTTTTGTCTATCATCAAACACACATCTTTCTTTACGATTCCTTGGGATCATCGCTGAGTAAATATTTTCGCAGCGATCAGATAGAAATTAAAGGGATCTAAAATGTCCATTCTCTAAACTGGTAGGTGAATAGATGCGTAACAACTGTTTTCATTGTACACAGAATCAGTTACTAAGAATCCGCACAGAATACATTATTAGCATTAGAAGGAATATAACATAGTCAAACTCTGCACTGATAGGTGGATAGATGCCAAATTGTACCCAAATTTAGTTCTTGTCTATTTTTATATCATATCGAAGTATAATAACACTATTAGCAACAATGAATAGTTTTGGCCAAGATTCGACCCCAGTTACTCCTCTGTGCGACGTCGGACAGCACACGAAGTAAAGCGATGTGGCGTAGCCACATTAGGCGGCAGTTTTGATATACTTTATATTATATATTATATATTTTATATACTTTATATTATATATTTTACTCTTCTGCTTTAGAAATGATGAACTATGATTGGTATGCGACATTTTTATTCTATATATAATATTGCTAAACGATTTTTGCTTCACTATAATATACAGAGAAACATATAATTCTAAATATAATATAAACTATTTTTCTAAAAATAAATGATATTTCCAAAAATGAAAATTCACGTTGTTTGAACTGCAGCCTGCAAGATATAGCTACGGATCTATCTGCTTTAGCGTTTTCCAGTTCACTGAACAAGCGGTTTAAGCGCCACCTCTTACGAGGACCACTTGTCACGTTCAAGGTTGCCCGACCAGAAACCCAACCCCAAGGCGGGTAAGTATTGCTAAATTTTGGAGTAAACGAAACGGCAGACGCAAAAGCCGAAGAGTCCTCCGTCTCATGGGATGACACCAAGTAATAATCAAAAGATCGCGACTAAACAGCTGGTTATCATCACAGGCAGAGTCCCCAATAACTACCAATAATAAGTCAGCTTCCGAAACCAGAGTGGCTGTTAGGCTGTTCACTTCACACCTTTAAAACGTTGACGACTGCTGGTACCGCACTGCTTGCACCAAATTTGATGAAAGCTATTCGACGACGACGCGGCTGTTTTGCGCTGCCTTGCGCGATTGTGTTGTTGAGGTCCTAGCTTGGAGATTGGTAATTGCTGGTAGTGTCGGATCTCCGCAGAGCGTACTGGAAACAAAATACGGATGCAACGATCCGGCTGACGGCGTTTAGCAGTGCCGCCTTACGCACGTGGCGGTGTATCTTTGTCCGCACTTCGTATCGCCTGTAAGTCCACAATCCGCGCTATAGCAAATAGAAAACGACGTCGTTTGGCTTGTACACAAGCAGAACATTTGTTCTAGCCGCCCGGTATTCATACTTCATCATAGGAAGAAGTGAACAGCCTATATTTACAACAGGGAACTGGAATTTCTGAATTGGAAGCTATTTGACCTCTGATACACGCAGTTGCTACAGAACATTGCCAATCTTTTAAAGTTTTACCTATGAATATATTGGCTACGATATTTGATTTTTAGTTCCTGCAAGGGTACTTTAAAAAAAATGAAAGGTTTGGTTTGACTTTAAATTTATCCGACCTTTCGTCTTTCGACTTTTTGTCCTTTCGACCTTTTGTATTTTCGACCTTTTGTCTTTCGACCTTTTGTCCTTTCGACTTTTTGTTTTTTCGGCCTTTTGTCCTTTCGACCTTTTGTATTTTCGGCCATTTGTCTTTCGACCTTTGTTCTTTCGACCTTTTGTATTTTCGACCTTTTGTCCTTTCGACCTTTTGTATTTTCGACCATTTGTCTTTCGACCTTTTGTCTTTCGACCTTTTGTCATAGATTCAATTTCTCATCGTGTTTATAGCGAGAAATCTACGTAACCAAGTAGAATTTCAAAATTTTGAAAACACCACTTTGTAGAGATTTTTCAGACAAGTAATGTGGCACATCTAACTCAGTTTACTCCAAAATGGCGTTTGTCATAAGATAGCACAACAGCGACGAGTGGATAACGGCAGGGTTCCTACTTAGGTGCAACAATCGACCAGATAACAACCGATTCATGCGGCCGGTGCCTTCAATACAGGCGAGTGACAAGCTGGGCGACTGCTAGGAAAGAAGCAACGAAAGAGAGGGATATAACTCTATTACTATAATTAATACGTTCTATGTAACACACAATACATATTCCTCAGGCTACAAATTTAAACTACAAGAGATCCAACAATCAAGGATACATAATGGCACTTTTCGAATTAAGAGAAAACTTCTTCCAATGCATGTTTTCAATCTGCACTTCCATTCACTGCGTTTTTACAACATTCCATTACGCCAAATTAACCAGTTGTTGAAACTCTTGCACGAAGTTCTACGAATGTCTTGCACTGTTACAGCATCCAGATTCAATTACACATTCCTGCTAACATACGAGTAGGTATACACTGCTACCCGTGCTCAACTTCTCTGCTGCAACAGTTTATTATACAGCACACTATTCATAGTTTAAATTGGATACTCAACTCATTTCACCGAAATTGAAGAAGCAGTGGAGTAGAATTCCATCCGAAACACTCAGGGATTACTAATTGCTTTTTTTTCGAAAAGCTCTGATGAAAATGTATAGAAAAACCATGGTTTGGAATGCCAGCAAACGACGGTGATGATTCAGTTTAGTATAGATTCGATTACAACGAGCAATTACAAAGCCAGATTGAGGAATTCCACGAACATCCGTCCGAATCTCCAAAATCGTGACTGACTGACTGTTATATTCCGATGATACTTTACAAGTTTCATCGGCATGGAAGACTAAACATTTTCCAAAGTCAATAAGATTATTTTGACTCAAGCGCAATTTTTGAAAAGGGCGTAGGCGTTTCTATGTGCACTAATTTCAATTTGTTTTGTCCGGTTACTCTATTTTATACAGCAAAACTTCCTGAGAACGAGATATAGGGAATAAACACTTCTTCACGAAAAAAATATGCGCAGGAAAAAATATTGCATCATTTTCTACAAAAACAAAAAAATTATATTAAAAATTCAAATTGCAAAAAAAAACCATTTTTCTAAATTTTTTATATTTTGCCAACAAAAACCTAAAGAGACATTTTAAATGTTATTTCATGATGGAGAACTTATTGGTAAAAAAGTTTTTCTAACAATAACTTTATACATGTTTTTAAATTTCATACTAATTGACATACAAAACCGTAATTTTGTTTTACAGAATATGATTCTAAGTATCATTTCAAATCAAAATGTATTTAACAAAAATCTTCTAAAGAGCGATAGTTTTCGAGAGATTTGGAATTTTGCTCCAACAAAAACCAATAATTCGTGTGCTTATGCCCTTTTTAAAAGTTAGTTGCGTTGCCCCATCATAATATGTCAAAAATCCAATGTTTACCATTTTAAAGGCTTAAAAGAAACTTATTCAGTGTATTTGGATCATGGAGAAACTTTCAATTAAAAAGTTTTCCTAACAACAACTTTTGACATATTTTTATAATTCATGCTAGTTGCAGTCAAAAACACAATTTTATTTTTGAATATGATTCTAAACGTCATTTTTGCATTTTGACGACATTCAATTAGCTAAAGATTACTGGGTAGGGAAAGTTATAAAAATTAGAGCCGTAGTACTCAAGTGAGAGCAAGGATGTGAAGTATACAGATCGGAAAACTAGAAGTGGTAGGGTCATTAGAACAGGTTTAATATCTTACGGGCTTAACTTTTGTCTTCTGCTGATGAGGGCCAACGCCATTTTAAATCGAAATGCTCATAACAAAAAAAATTCTGAAATCTAATAGTTCTCGAGAGATTTTAAATTTTGTTTAATGAACACAAAAATTTTGTTTTAATACGACCTTTCCATAAGTTATTCGCGTTTCTCCATCAACAGTAAAAGGTTTTTCAAAAAGCCAATAGCATTTCCTGTAACTTTCTCTTTGACATCAAAGCGATATTGTAAACCATTTAAAAGGAACATGAAAACAATCAACATATGATTCAAATATATAGTTTAATCATCAGACCCTATGGTTGAATCATATGTTGGTTGTTTTCGTGTCGCTTTCAAATGGTTTACAATATCGCCTTGATGTCAAAGAAAAAGTTGCAAGAAATGTTATGGGCTTTTCGAAAAAAAAACTATTACTGTAGTTGGAGAAATGCGAATAACTTATAAAAAGGTCGTAAGAAAACAAAATAATTGTGTTGCTAAAACAAAATTTAAAACATCTCGAGAACTACCACATTTCAGAAAATTTTTGTTATTAGCATTATGATTTAAAATGGCATTTAGAATCATATTAAAAAATAAAATTGAATTTTTTACTGCAAATAGCCTGAATTATAAAAATATGTCAAAAGTCGTTGTTAGGAAAACTTTTTTATTGAAAGTTTCTCCATGGTCCAAATATACTGAAACGTTTCAAAAATGATAAACATTAGATTTTTGACATTTTATGTTGGGGTAACCCAACTAACTTTCAAAAAGTGCATAATCACACAAATTTTTGGTTTTTGTTAGTGCAAAATTCCAAATATCTCGAAAACTGTCGCATTTTAGAGGATTTTTGTTAAATGCATTTTGATTTACAATGATACTTAGAATCATATTCTGTAAAAAAAAATTACAGTTTTGCATGTCAATTAGCATTGAAAAACATGTACAGGGTGTTTGGTTCATGGTTAAGAATCTCTCGGGGGATGATAGACTATCACCCTTGGAGAAAAAAATTGTTCTACACATACCATCAAATCTCAACCGTTACAGAGTTATTGAACATTTTGTGTAAAAAACTTATTTGTCTTAAAATACCTCTAACTCAAAAGTATACTTTGTATTTTAAATGTTTTAGTTCCATTCGAAAGGTGAGAAAATTTCCAACTGAATGGTCTCATATCTTTTAGCTAATTAGGTTTAATTACCTTTTAGCTGTAAAGTAGTTAAAAGTTAGTGTTTTTGAGGAGGTTTTTGCTAATTTTCTCGAAATAATGAAGTATGATTATAGCAATATCCATTATCCAAAAGTTGGGTTTTAGGACGATTCATAATTTGTTCTTGGACATCATATTCCTATCTTTTCTCATTTCTTTGTAATTTCATTACTATACTTTTCCTGTAACCGACTGGCAAGTGCTTAAAAGACTCTAATCTAAAAAATATGCTTTATATCGCTATTTACAAGATTTCATTGGAAAGCTGAGAAAATGTCCTATCAGTGTATGTACCAATATCTTTTAGTTAAGTGTACTAAATGATTTTTGCCTTTCTCATATAGAAAGGTTATGCAATCACTCTGAAAAACCTCAACCTAATCCCGGCCCGGAGGGCCGAGTGTCATATCCCATTCGACTCAGTTCGTCGAGATCGGAAAAAGTCTGTATGTGTGTGTGTGTATGTGTGTATGTATGTGTGTGTATGTGTGTGTATGTATGTGTATGTGTGTGTGTATGTATGTGCGTATGTGTCAAATAATGTCACTCATTTTTCTCAGAGATGGCTGGACCGATTTGCCCAAACTTAGTCTCAAATGAAAGGTGCAACCTTCCCATCGGCTGCTATTGAATTTTGGATCGATCGGAATTCTGGTTCCGGAATTACGGGTTTCAGAGTGCGGCCACACAGAACTTTCGCATAAAAACTATAGGAAAAATTAAAAATAGAATTTTTATTTTTGATGCTAAATGTATTCAAGGTGCATAAAACGTCGAGATTTGATGCAAACACGAAAAAAAATTGACGAAGATTCACGTTTTTGGATTTTGCACATTTTTGCCTTTCTCATATAGAAAGGTTATGCAATCACTCTGAAAAACGTCAACCTAATCCCGGAGGGCCAAATTTTTTTTTCAACTCGCATAAGGTTTCTGGATTTTAACAGGGGCGTAGTTGATGGTTTACGGAGAGAGGTTACACCCCCCCCCCTCTACTGTTCACTCCCCTCCTTTAAAAATCTCCTTAAATCACCCCTCAGACCACCACCTCATACCCCTCCCTTTCAACCCCATCATCTTTAAACCACCACTATATTACAAAGCATACCAATTTAAGCTGGGGAGTCGTTCATTCATGGGACTTTCGCCCTCCTCACATACCCATCCCCGCATGACAAAATGAGTTAGCAAGCAGATAACATTGATCTAATGCTGATTAGGCTAATGGAGTATGATATTTTTTTGTTTCAAGTGTTTCACCGTCGACACGTAGCTCATCAAGTTCGTGGCTGGCATGCCATTGTGTATAAGTGCAAAGTGAATGTAATGGACATTTCCACAATTATGTTGAACATAAAAAGCCTCCGTGCCATAGTTTAGAGAAATGAGAAAGGCACAATTGCACCGCTAGGTGGATTAAAACAGGTTTTTACTAACGAAATAACTCAAAATGTGTGTTGTTTGGAGAGTTTTTAAATTATTCTATTTATAAATCAACAAAATTTATCGTTACTCTTGTTCATTTGATGCCCTTTAATGTTCTCTATAACTTTTTATTTGACACTTTGTCTAAATTTCTTTTCATTTTGCTGCTATTTAATAGTTAACACAGCATGACCTCGCCACAAATGTAGTGGGTTCGAAATCGTTATTTTTGCATATGAAACGATGTGATAAAAACGATTTTGCGTCGAAACCAGAAGAGATAATTGGATGGAATCAAAGAAAGAACTGTAGAACTTGCTGAGATGTATTGTTTCCATGATAGTAATGGTGATGTTTATTATTTACTATTTTAAGAAAATTAACGAAAATGCTAATAATAGCACTAACTAATTTACTTCAAAAAGAATACTAAATTCACTTAACTGAAAGGTATTAATAAATTTTTCTCTAATAAAATGAAAAAAAGTACAATAAGTGCCATACTTTTTCAATTAGAGCTGGTATTAGTGAAAATGAGATAAAAATATCCAAGTTGAATAACCCAAACTCATGAAAATAAGAAAAAGTAAGTGTATCATGTCAAAGAACGAATTATGCAGCTCTTCAAGACTAACAATCTGGATTATTAAAATGATGAGGTAAACTATTAGGATTTGCAAGAAATGAACGAAAAATCGATTAAAATTGTTTAATTTTCAATAAATTACTTTGAAAAGGCTACTTAAACTCATTAGCTGAAACATGTGACGGCATCACTCTATGCAAAATTTTCTCACCTTCCCAGTGGACCTAAAATATTTGAAATACAAAGTATACTTTTTGAGTTAGAGGTATTTTAAGACAAATAAGTTTTTAACACAAAAAGTTCAATAACTTTGTAATGGTTGAGATTTGATGGTATGAGTAGAACAGTTTTTTTCTCCAAATATGACATACAATCACTCCTCGAGAGGTTCTTAACCATGAACCAAACACCCTGTATAAAGTTATCGTTAGAAAAACTTTTTTACCAATAAGTTCTCCATCATGAAATTACATTCAAAATGTTTCTTTCGCTTTAGGTTTTTGTTGACATAATATAATTTTTTTTTTAGAAAAATGGGTTTTTTGCAATTTATATTTTTAGTTTTTGTTTTTGTAGAAAATGACACAATATTTTTATGCATTTTATTTCGTGGAGAAGTATTCATACCCTATAACTCGTTCTCAGGAAGTTTGGCTGTATAAAATAGAGTAATCGACCAACATTTTTTGGAAATTAGAGCACGTAAAAATGTCTAAGCCGGTTTGAAAAATTACTCTTGTATCAAAATATACCAATTGCCAGAAAAATCATGGAGAATCATAAACCGAACACAACTGCAAAGTTTCGTTCGAATCGACGATGGTCATATTTTGTGGTCGGCCGGTTTCTCATGGAATCCCTCAGTTCAGAATCGGTACGCTTTCAATCGGAAGTATTTCAGAATTTTAATTTTTTTTTATTTTGATTATAGAGGTTTTAACCTGAGGGTCATTCGCCTATTTTTCGGGTTAGAAAAATCTCTTTAGAAAAATTTCTAACCATAAATGCGACGTTGGGAATGGAACCTGCGTAGGCAATCAATTTACCAACTACGCTATGCCCCCCGTTGTGCTTTAAATAATCACTATGGTTACTGCGATAGTTCTTTCCTCCCGAATGGAAAATCGCAATTTGAACTTGATGTGTGCCAACAACTCCGTTCATAACTTTATGAACAAAAAATCGTGATTTCGTGAACTGAGCGATTTACGAAAATCATGACCAAGTTCCTGAAATTATGGATAATAATTCTCGTATTCATGAAACTATATGTGTTTTAAAAAAACTAGTTCGTGCAAAAATATTCATGGCGTTAAATTGCAATTTTTGGTTGGGTTACTGTCGTTGATCCCTGAACATGTTTAGTTTTTGTTATGTTACTTTAAGGATACACTGGTTTGTAGTATAGAAACTAAAACGCTGGTTATGATTCCAGGAGTTTAGTCGCGATTTTTGCAATTTCTCATCACATTATTGTGATATTTTATTTATGAGTGTAATATCGTATTTTTCTGGCAGAGTAGCACGATTTATATTTATCATTTCAGGGTTTTAGTCACAATATTCGTAATTTATATCACGTTTTCATGATATTTTATTCACGAGTTTCGTATTGAGATTTTTTGGTAGAGTAGTGTGACTTATGTTTATGATTTCAGGATCTCATACAAGATTTCTATTCACGTTATCGTGATATTTTAGTCACACGTAGTGATTTGTGTTCATGATTTCACGTCACGATTTTTGATATTTTAATCACGAGTAGTGTAATTTATGTTCATGATTTCAGGATCTTAGTCTCGTTTTCCCTAATTTATACAGTAGCGCTCAGAAGTCTTTTGTAGGTGACATTTCGTCGGCAATATTGGCATCTCTGTAATCGACACAGGAGTGCAAAAAAGTCTAACGACGAAAAAATCCTACGTATGTCGCTTGCTATTGCTATAAGGAATCGCAAAAAGTTTAGTTTTAAGCTCTAGGCTTAAAATTACGGGAGATAGGTTGCCGGCCGTGGACGGTGTTAACGGGAAAATATTGCACAGCCGCCATCTCGTGACAAAATCACTTGAAAAAATATGTTTTGTGCTTCACAACTAGTATTATAAATCCCATTTTACAAGATTCCGATTTGCCTCTTAATTGCGGCTAGAAAAATTCCGAAATAAGCCTATTTTTTCGTGTTCTAAAGTGGTGCAACCCCTTAACAGCGCCGGCCTAGCGACTGAATTCCGAGCTAATATGAAATGATCAAATAAAGCGCTAGATGTCATGTAACAACTAAAACGAAAGATAAGGAAAGGACGTCATTTCTCAAAAAATGCAGGAAATGGAGTACCTACACAAGACTACTGAATGCACAATATGCACGGTATTTTATTATTGAGCTCACGTTCAAATTTGAAACGTGCAGTAATGTGACTACTGTTCATATTCAATTTCTATCGAATTTTTTACTCGGAGTAACGTGACACTATGATTTAGTTCATAAAACCGTAAATGATCCGCGGTATCTTGTTTTGTGAACTACATCACTAACAAGATTCGTAGCTCTATAATATACAATATAATATAATATTATTTGATGCTCAGCGAAGTTTTCGCTTTCTGTCCAGACGTCACATTGAACCATATTGAATGAATAATGATGTTCAAGGTCCTAATAGTTTTCTTATATCTGCTGTTCGCACCTATTACTAGTTGCTATAGGTTGTACATGAATATAAGACATTTCACGATAAAACCCAAATTTTGTGAAATAGTTCACATGAAAATGCAAGACCATGTGAAGAATTGTATGAAATAGAAAATATATACAAATGTCTTCTAAATATCATCAGCACAACATAGATCGTGAATCATGTACTACGAGTCATGAACCAGTTCACAAATCCATGAATAATATTTTATGATTTTGTGAACTATTTCAGGAGCACGAATGGTACGTCGCGAAAATTTTACCAGGAATCATGAACTAGTTCACGAACATATGAACGACATTTTTTTTTTTGATTTTGTGAACTATTTCACGGCCACGCATGGTTAAGTGTGTCTAATTTATAAGCAATCACGTTTTTATGAACAAGATTTCATGATTTTGTGAACTATTTCAAGAGCACGAATGGTCAGAACTAGGAATCAGAAACCAGTTCACGTATACATGAATATGTTTTTGATTTTGTGAACTATTGTTCGAGCTCGAATGGTAAGTCGTGACTATTGTACTAGAAATCATGCACTAGTTCACGAATATATGAAAATTATTTCATGGTTTTGTGATGTAGTTCATGATGAGTTGTGACTAATTCGCTAAAAATCAGGAATCAGTTCACGTATACATGAATAACATTGTGTGATTTTGTGAACTATTTCACAAGCACGGATATTGAATCGTGGCTATTATATTTGGAATCATACACTAGTTCACGATGATTGAAAGGTTTCATGAATAATATTCCGGGTTTTCTGAGATAGTTCACGAATAAATATGTTTTCCAAAAGATATGAAAAAATCGCTATTCAACCATTGGTTTCATGAATAATGTTAATAAAGTTGTGAACTAGTTCACGTACAGAAAATTGATTTAGTAATGGTATGGCGAAAACCGTGACTGAAGTTCACAAATTAAAAAATATCGTCACAAATAAAACCGTTATTTATGCGATATTTCAGAATTCATTAACGTTGTGTTAGGAAATTTAAAGTGTTCAAGTAAGTTTTTTTAGCAAACATCGTAGGATTTTTCAAACGACGACCTGTCAACAGTTACATGAAGCGTGCAAGCGTTGTCCCCTAACGCTGTAATGTGTCTATTGAGAAAGGCAAAACGAATAAAATTAACAAAATGAAGCCAAATGAACAAAACAAAATGAATAACAAGAATACTCAATGAAGTAAATGATTAAAAAGATGATTATTTAAATAAAATATAGCACAAATAGTTTGTTTGAATTGATAATATTAGGCGACACTCATGAAGGGATTTTTAAACATGACAGAATTAAAAAACAATTATTTTAAAGACTTTAGAGCAGAATAAAATTTTCAGGTCCAGTATCCTAACGCGTAATTGGAAATAGCAAACTGAGAAAAAGCACAAGTGGTTTCAAACACATCAAACAGATAGCAGCAGAGAGCGAATGCGATTTGTGAATGAGACATATTTCGAAGTATTTATTTGCATTGAAATAAACAGAAGGGGGTGTCCGAGCTATGTTGGCAATTATTTTAATGTCGATTGCACAAAAACCGTGCATTCAGTCGATTACAATGCAGTCTCTTTCCAGTCATCCTTATAGCTTATGAATTGTTTCGTTCGGAATTCTCGTTCCGGAGATATGGATTAACGAGTCCTATACAATATATTACCACGACAAAGATGGAAATGGATCAAACTATCAGCATAGGTATATAAGTTTTTGGAAAAGCAAGCGGCCATTAAAAGCGGCCCCGGGCTCTTAAAAACGGCTTTTGGGGCATGACCATTCTTGAAATTACAAGTCTTAATTTTTGTTGCAAATAATTATGTTATTAGTCGCATTAACCTACTAGTGCCCAAATTTTTGTTTCACTTCATAAAAATTCAAGTAAAGTGTTTCTATGATGAGAAACCCGAAAAACATATTGCCGGTTTACGAAATTTACGGGTTTTTCAGTTAAACCTCAAATCATGTAACAAGACAAAAGACGGGGTTGGGCGGCTGGGCCATAAAAATTATAAATATTTGTTTCCTGTTTAAACACTCAAGATGATTTTTTATCTGGAATGAACATCGCGGAAACATGCCTAGTTTATGTTCACACACATTTATAGATGTCAGTATCCGATATCTAGTATATTTTCCAAGTGATCCTATTGAATCGAGGCGAACGTAAAATTCATCTTATCTGGTATTTGAAGCGACAGATATGCTCGCGTCGAAACGTAGATGACTACAAATGTAACTGCATTGTTCATTGATCGTCGCGCTGATTTAAATTCAGGTGGCGCATGACAGTAATATTCACACAAACAGTTGGTCTGAAAAACACGATTCCAGAATTCCCGAGACCAGATTGAAAACTTTCCACAAGTGCTCGTATAATTGAATATTCTTATTATTCATTGATCATCGATTTGTTGTAATTTGACATGACATTACAGTAATATTTAGGTGCCAATGTTTCATATGAGTTGCGCTTTTCGGATGTGCCTCCTTTGCAATCTTCTATAGATGTCTTAGAAATTCACGAATGCACCAGGAATGGAATCTAGAGAATGATACAGTACCCTCATGTATTTTATACGAATAACTGTGAAGTTTGACATGGCGCGCGGTATTGTGTGGATGTCCTTTACAATGTCTCCTGGAACCGAGTCTAAGGGGCCATGCCTCAATGACGTAGCATTTTGCGGGGTAGGGGGGTTTACCAAAACTTCGACGAAGTGAGACGAGAGAGGGTAGGGTCAGCAATTGTTTGACGTAGCATTAAGTTTAAATTTTTTTGACGGGAAACCAACCCCATTGATTAAACAAAACAATTTATTGTTACACCATTCCCAAGAGAAATAAATTTAAATTCTCACCAATTAATTTTCACGCGTTTTTTTCATGCGATAAGTTTTTTGACTTCCCAAGTAACCAATAAGCATTATAACGTAGCCTAATATCTGCTTTAGATCCACATATAATGCAGTCTTATAGAGCTGTGAAGCCCTAAATACTTATATAATGCTGGTATTATGCCAGAAAAGGCGAAATACAGTGCTATTACTGTGCAGAGATTTACAACTCGTTTCTGCAGTACTAATGCTATTATATAGCACCAGCGCACAAATGTCAAATTTTAAAGCCTTATATTAGCATTACTAATGCTATTAAAAGGCTCCAGCTGGCTGTCATTGTCCGCCATGCTTTTAAACCATTTCTTATATTTCCTTTCGGTATGATGAGCAAAAAGGAAAAAAAAAATGTTCTGTTTAAAACCGTAATTGTCTTTCTTCTAAAGCATTGTAATGAATATCCTTACTGGGTTTTCGTTCTGACATGATATGACAATTTTACGAAAATTACCTTTAGTAAGTCTCCAACTGAGGTACCTTATCTCGTCCTTCACGGTAAGTGCGCTGCGTTTGCTCCCAGGACTATATTGCATATGTTCGATTGAAATGAAATATGCCGAATATAATCTTCAAGAAGAGTTGCATAACAAATAGACCCACAGCATTACAATAGCATTATATCGGCTTATTATTTGCTCTATAACGGCATTAAATGCGCTTATAAAGCTTACATGCTTTAAAGATCCTTGAAGCATGTACGCGTTATATCAGCTTTATATACGCATATAGAGCAAGCGATAATGCTATATGTCGGCTGTGCAGTTATGCATTATTGATGCTAATATAGAGTTTCATTGCATTGTTAATGCTGTAATGGAGTTTCAATGCAACATTAGTGCAAATGTATAGCCAATATAGTGCTATGGCTTAATGCTTATGGTTACTTGGGTTCGCAGTCGATTCTTAGTGTACAGGATAATTACAGGGCTAGTGTTACGTTACTACTGATCACTAGTAATCCGTCCTGCATGAGTTCCGCACATACGACGAATTGTTTACGAGACCATCACCTAACCTTCTGAACCGCCAAAGCAGGGATCATTTCTAGGTTTCCCATAACTAGCTAATATATCCCCAATTTAATTCATTAGGTTGACACTTACGATTTTTATTTATACTCAGGTTATGCTAAGGCGCACTTCGAAAACAAGTGTAGTTAATAAATCTGGAGTAATTTCCCAATCATTTGCAAGTTGTTTGGTTGAAATCGGTCGACAATTGAGAAAACTAGAACCTAATAAACACATAAATCATACAATGATGAGCACTTCGAAGACGAAATTTTTTTCACGAAAAATCTGTCTTGAACAAAAGATAGGGGTTCTCTGAATTTTTACTTTCCGATCCTCAATACACATCTCCTTTCAAAGCCTTTTACCGTTCAATTGGGTGGAAGAGGTCGTCGAACACTGTCTAAATTGACAAGTTTTATCAGTTTTCAAACATATATTTTCCACCAATAACTGAAATTATCTCTGGCAGCACTGCTCCAGTGGAATATAATCAGAAACACTGCAATAATTTCAGTTCTACGGATAATCATTGTAACTATTAGCTGTTTGAGCGCTTATAGTCACAGTAATTCGACCTAGTTATTTTTGTGAGCAATTGTTTTCTAACCTCAAAGTTATTGCTGTTTGAAAACGATTATGTATATAAGCAAGATGGGTGTATAAGGTTTGATAAAATCAATAAAACGAAGGGAATGAATAAAATAAACAAAATGAAAAAAAATGTCAAATGTATAAAAGAAAAAAAACAATAAAATAATTTAAATGAAAAATTGAAAGATAATGAAAAGGTTATAAAATTAATAGAATAAATAAAAATGTCTCCAATTAATATTCTGGATGATATAAATAAAAAAAATGATCAAAAACTTTGGTCAGAATATTAAAATGAAGAATGTGATTAAAACATATGAGCTGGAAAAATTGCTTAACATAAAAAAATTAGAAAATAAGTTTATTTATTTATTTATTTATTTATTTATTTATTTATTTATTTATTTATTTATTTATTTATTTATCACGCACATCAACAGGCCGTAATCGGCCCCAATGATGGAAACTTAAACTAATTACATCTAAAAAACTGCAGGAATCGATTTCTTAATGATATCCGAGACAAATGAAAGTCGAACAGGTGCGACACACGATTGAAGAGGCGTTGTAGTCGCGTGATAGCGGCATTAGCTGTTTGAATAGTTCGTCGAAACGGCACTCTCAGAAGAACGTTTCCGCGTAACGTTCTGGACTTTGCTTGGATGTTAACTCGCTCTAGTAAATCTGGAGAATCGATGTGTCCTGACAGAAGATCAGAGATGAATAAGGCTCTTGCAGTTTCTCTACGATGCTGGAGAGTAACGAGCTGGATGAGTTGACACCGAGTCTCGTAGCTTGGTAGACGAACAGGATCGCGCCAAGGCAGGCGTCGAAGAGCATACCGTATAAATTTTCGTTGAGCGCCTTCAATTCGATCGCTGCTGTTCATGTAATTCGGGTTCCAGACCGCCGAACAATACTCCAGCGTAGAGCGCACTAAAGACCAGTATAGGCTTTTGAGACAGTAAATGTCTGTAAAGGTTTTGCCGTACGGAAAATGAAGCCCAGGCTTTGCGATGCTTTACCAACAACATACGAAATGTGATTCTTAAATGTAGGTTTCGAATCTAACAGCACTCCAAGATCCTTAACGCAGCTCACCCGGGAAACAAGAGCTCCAGACAAGTTACATTCAAACTCAATGGGATCTTTTTTCTGGAGAACGATATCACAGAACATTTCGCCGGATTCAGAATCATTCGGTTGTTTTCACACCATCTGCTGAAAGTGTCGAATTGCTGCTGCAAATATTGTGCGTCCGTTCGGCTCCTAATTCTGTTGAAAATTTTTAGATCATCTGCATACGACAACCGTGGTCCTTTCAGCTGATAGTTTACATCGTTGAAATAGAGAGTGAATATAAATGGTCCGAGATGACTTCCTTGCGGAATACCAGACGTTGCGGAGAACAGTTTGGAGTATGCATCGCCTATGTTCACACTGAGTTGACGTCCAACGAGATAGGATTGAAACCATCGCAGGAGTGATCCACTGAAGCCAAGTTTTTCCAATTTAGCGACTGCGATATCGTGATTGATTTTGTCGAAAGCTGCAGATAAGTCAGTATATATAACATCAGTTTGTTGATTCACATCGAACCCTTCCGACACAAAAGAGGTTAGAGATAGTATATTCGTCGACGTAGATCGATTCGGCATGAATCCGTGTTGGTCTTTAGAAATATATTCCTTACAGTGAAAAAACACTGACTCCACCACGACTAACTCAAAGAGCTTGGAAATGGCACAGAGCGCAGAAATTCCTCGATAATTGTCAATGAAACGAATAAACTGATCAGAATGAATCCAAAGAATAAAACGAATACCATAGATAAAATGAGCTCAAATGACACAATAAATAAAAGGAATCCTGAAAAAATGGATCTAAATGGAATGATCATATATTTAAAATAAGTCAAATATTCAAAATGTATAAAACAAATAAATCGAATAAAATCCATAAAATGAATGAACTGCATAACATGAGCATATAGAATGAAATTTTGAAAAAAATTATTCAGTTAAAGCAAAAGAATAAAACGGATTGTAAGAATTTGAGAAACAATATTTCAGAATGTTCTGAAATGTTTTTGAAAATACCATTGCTTGTAAAATGACTAATTAATATGCAATGCAGTTTCTAGTGTTTCTGTTAAACTTGTTTTGGTAATGTTAAACTTGTTTTGGAATTCAAAGATGCCTTTTTGGTCACAGATTACTCAAAGAGTTTTTGAAAAACATAGAATTGCCTGGTCTAGTATTTAACCGCGTAGTTGGAAATAGTAAACTGCGATAAGATCACACGTGCTTTCCAGGCCTTTAAATAGAGAGTGACAGAGAGAATACGATTCATGTATAGTAATACCTGTAAATAGCATTCATATGCATTGAATTATGTTGGCTGTGTTGACGATTATATTATTGCTGTAAGTAAATTCAGTCGATTACACTGCAGTCTCTTTCCAGGCATCCGTATAGCTGCGAATTGTTTCGTTCGGAATTCTTGTTCCGGAGATATGGGTTAATCAGTCCCATACACACCAATACTATGACAAAGGAACTCAAAGATGAATAAAATTTGATAGATATTTCATGATACAGTCTGATCAAAATAGGTTATCTTCATCCAGCCTTGCTGCTATATCAATCCAACTTCTTCCGGTGGAGATTCAACATGTCCGTCTTTACTGCCAACCTATTTTCAATGCGCAGCACAAATCAAATTTTCCGGTCGGAACAAATTTAACTAAAAATATGTTTGTACATGAACTATCTGATATACATAGTAAGAAACAATCGGTAAACATTTTAGAAAGAATGGTGAATTGGTTTCTGAGATATCGTGGTCGGTATAAGGAAATATTTCAACACATTTTGGCCGAGAGTTTATTCCAGGTACTTTTGTGTAGTGAAAATATTTGAACAGTACGTCCATTGATTTCCATAAATTCAAGATCAAGTAAGTCATAATAGTCATTGAAACATTAAAATAACGTTAAAACATTGCTTTAGATTGATGTGCTTATTGTTTTAAACGAAGATATAACAATAATCTTAAGTGACAAGATTATTGTGGTAGTGCAAATTATTTTAAATTACATTTATTTAATGATTAAGTAAAACTATGTTCATTATGAACGGTTACGGTTTTTCAATGCATTATTAAATTATGTTTGATGATTGATCTAAATATTATAATTACTTAGCCTCACTTTCCATCCTAACTTATTTTGATACCATTTACTTTCACAGCCCAACTTTCAAATAACAACCCATCCCCTTCTAATATTATGTTACGTGACAGTTGTGACTGCTTTGGGAAACCCACCTAACCGACTCCCCATAGCCGTACACTTACCTTCCAAGCTCGCTCCGCCGTATTCATTTCCACGCTCACCGGAAGCACTTCGATTCGGTAGTTGATTGTGGCGACACTGCGTTCCCGTTTTTAGAACTTTGCTAACAAAATAGAGCACTCTACTTAAGCCGGCAAACTTTGTTCCACACTTCGTAGAATAAAAAAACGAAACTTGCAATCCTGACTGGAAGCTATAAACTGTACTCCACTGCACTGCAACTGACGGATGCAAAGAAAGTAATATGATTGAAAAACTTATTTGACTTTTCCTCTTCAACAAATGTCACGGAAATGGGCATAAAGTTTGAACAATGGCAAATTTGTCGTTCTTCAGCTCGCCGGAAAAAAAATTCGCGAAAACACCACTCTGCCACGGCTAGTTGCTACTTTCCACTTGGCTGACCCTCGTCTGGCTCTCGTCGTTTGTGGATCTTGGCACTATACCCAACAGCAGCCGCCGCGATTGTATGCAGCAATCAGTTGAAGTAGCAGCAATTTTCTCACCCCGGGCTCACAGACAGGCGAGGAGCGCGCAATTGGAGAGATCGCAACTTTGAAAGCACTGTCGCGGTTGGTGCCGCGGAAAAAATGCGCGAATTATAAACTCACGGATATGAGCCAGCTCAAAACGGAAGATCGCACGATTAAGCGAAACAATCTTGTTACAGACTTGAGACGTAGCCGAGAAGTAACCAGCAATCGCTAAGAAACAACGATTTTATAGTGACTATCCGTTGTTGGGCTTCTGCTCGCAGCGATAACCAGCCAGACGACTGCTTCTTCGCAGCGTATGACTTTTGACTGAGTGGCACTGTTTCCCGAACAGCCAAAGTGATATGCGCAAGGTATTTTTGCTTGGAAACTAGTGCGTCCCCACCCGTTACTTTAATAGACCCCACCCACCTTGCACCCAGCAGCGCGTGCAGGGCGAATGGAACGTCAATCGGCTTGTTGGCTGTGTAGTAAACGATACCGAAAATCTAATAAGAGCTACATTGTTTGTTGTTTGTACGATGATTGCTTGTAAGTTGGGATCAGGGGTTATTCCGACTGTTCGGGTTCACTTTGGGCGTAGTTCATCAAGTGGATGCTTCGTCATCATCTCGAAAAATGCACAATTTACAATACTAACTGGGCTCAATCGGCATAAGCCATCGCGAAGCCATGATTCTTCAACTACAATAATGGATAAAGGTATATAAATAATAAAAGTAATAATATTTCATCTGGTTGTGTTAAAATTACACTAGTTTACAAAAAAAAATGAAGTTTCAAGATAAAGTATTTTTTAGACTAATTTTGGGTCGCTGAACACGAAAACAATATTCATTTTTTTGTTCAAAGAAGCGATTTTGTGATTTTCTCAAAAAATTCGTTTTCGAGCACTTTTTGTAGTTTTTAGTCAATATTTCGTGTCAAAATCATCCAATTAATTTAGTTAATATGCAGGTTGAAAGGTACCGAGATGCCCTTTCCAAATACATATAATATGTGTCGATCATATGTAAATTTTTTAGTGTTGCAAGCGACCAAATTTTTAAAAAAGTGCATTTTTGACCATTTTTTAAAGTTACTCATTTTTAAATTATTTTTTTACCGAAAAACAAAATTTTTTTCGGACCTTTTAGAATCCAAGATGACAGATAATATGTTTACGTTAATTTTAAGCCTAATATCACTAACATCGGATGGAAAATGTTGATGCTATGGCACATTGATCGAAATGGAAATTTTATGATTTAAGCGGACCCTGCCCTGGTGCGGCGGTTTAGAAGCTGTAGCACTGGTCTCCACTGATGTACCGATGGGAAAAATTCCAACTTCCCGGGTTTTTATTTTTGGGTTTTAACCGGGTTTTTTCCCAAATCATTTTAACCCGGAAGAATTATGGGTTTTTTCGTTTTATCGAATGTATGATGTTCATTTAATGTGTTTTAACCACTGAGTGCACGCTGCTCTGAAAATCTAGCAAAATCGTCTTAGGGCACCAGCGGCTGCTCATTCAGTGGGCCATAAGCGCGACATCCGGAGGGTTAAAGAATCTTGCATTTACATTTGAGAGGCCGAAAATAAAAGTCGCAAGGATAAAACATACTTTGTAGAACCCACTCTAGATATCTTAGCATGTAAAGATCAAATATAAACATAAAGCGTAAAAATCGGACAGAGATCCTTGAGCATGAGAATCGCTCAGAATATTCTCACCCGAAAAAGTCGGCAAGTATGACCCTCCAGTATAATTCGCTCACAGGAAATTCCGTACAACGTTACATTCAAGATTAAAAGTTGGATAAAGAAATGTCCTTTGTAAAAACCGGATATACTTTTTTACGGTTTTTATTCTATATGACATAATCGAAAAGCTCCTGTCCGATTTTGAAACTTGAAGTTCAAATCCAATTTTCACATTCTAGTATATTTATAACGGGTTTTACGACTTTCATTTCGGTCCATTCCATATTCCAACTTGTTTCATATAATACTGGGAACAATAGTCATTGTTCTCTGACTAGTAAAAATTAGAATAATCGTGTGATGCCAAAACTACTTTTATTCTGCTTGTTACTCATTTTAAGGGTTGCTATACTTTTAGCGAAATAAGGTACGTATTAACACAAAATTTAGAAAATACCTGTTTAGTTCGGTGAAAACTAAAAGTGAGTAATATGCAAAAAAGGGAGTGGCCTTGACCTACATCAGCAACAGTAGAAAAAATGATAGTACGTTTAGATGCATTCACAGTAAGAAACGCAGCCCAAAACGTGTTGAAAAGTTTTATCACTTATTTAGCCACAATATTTGTAAAGAAATGTTGGATCACCGCTATAACAATAATTCAATCGAGGAAAATCATTCAGAATTCATATACATGCAAAGCTTTATGACAATAATGCCCATAAATCAAATAAAAATGTTTTGATAACAATACATTAATGTTCAATTACTAAAATATCAAAAAAATGCAAAAAACCCAATCTTCCCGCGAAAAAACCGTTTTAACCGGGAAAAAACCTTGGGTTTTTTTCCCAAAATTATAAAAACCCGATTTGGTACATCACTGCTGGTCTCATAAGCCAGTCGTCAAATATTCGAGTCCCTATCGAGAAGGAGTCTCAGTGGGATCGTAGCATTAGCCACGTAATATTCTGTGAACTGAGAATCTGCTGTGAAGCTTGTTGAAGCAGAAGGCGAAAATTCTTTTAATTCGTAAAATATGTACTCACTACAGACAAAACAAAACTTTTCCAACGATATTTCCACATTTTAAAAAAAGCGCTTAGTTGTACAATGACATATCCAAAACCATTCAAATGCCGCAGGATGGATGGATGCAAGCTCGAGAAGACAGTACCCAACACAAACAATAACTTTTTTTTTATAATTATTAAATTTATTTAGGCCCAAATGCGGTAGCTTAACGAGGCCGATTGTTCGTTTTTTACAATAAATAAAAAAAACAACTATGTTAAGTTTTTTGTCTCGTTTAGACGCAGCTTTCTGCTGCGTGTTGAGATCCTTTTTCTAGGGGGCGAAATATTGCCAGTGTTGTCCACTGCCATTTGAGGTTCGATCCGTTTGTCTTCTTTTGCGTTGTCGTTCATGTCCATGTCCTCATCCGTACTACTTTCCTGCTGCTCGCGGTCAGATGTTCCAGTTTGTGTCTTACTCTTATCGGTCGTCATCGTATGTTCGTATTTTTCGGCATTCGTTTCGTTGTTGTTGTTGCTGGTTGTTGGTGCTTGATCCGAAGATGTTAGTTTTGCAGCTGTTAGTGGTTTAGCGTAAGATGGTTCTGGGCTGATTTCAGTTGGATTGGTTAAGTTTTCCTTAACAGTTTCTACGCAAGGTTTTCCGAGGTGCAGCTTCTTCGTGCAGAACTGGCACGTAGGAATTTGCCCTGGGTACGTGACTAGTGATGTTTGATGAATGAGAACATCGTCACTTCCTAACTCTGTGACGGTTATGTATGAGGGAATTGGCTTGGTCACACGCATTCTCACCACACGAACACCGTTAGGGATGTCCGGGAAAAAATTCCTCCAAGTCTCATGTGTAACGGAGTCTACTTCTCCGTATTTTTGCAAGCATGTTTTAATCGCGCCGTCAGGGGTACGCGTAGCCAAATCATGGACACGAACTTCTACAGCGCCGTTCTCGATGTATACGGGAATGCTATATTTAACATTGCCGCATTCGGCGGTGTGCTGCATGTTGTTTCGCGAGGCGAATGCCTCAGCTTGGTTAATGTTGTTGAACGAAATCAGCACGCAATGTTTGATATGATGCATTTGTAGGGTTTTCACTTCAGCCAGATTGAGTTTCATCTGCACTGTTAATAACTGTTCCACTTCCCGAATGGCTGGTCTTACGGGGCATTTCGAAAAATCAACAGCAACACAGTTCGGCCGTATCTGGGTTGCTTTTTGCTGGGCACCGTCACTCATCACTAAATCGCACAGTAGGTATAGGCTATTGTTATATGGACTGCTTGTGTGATAGGCACCGATTGATTTTTAGGTAGAATTGACTGTTACACTTGCGCGGGACGATTTTTTGCTTCTGCTCAGGGCGAGATGTGAAGACAAACTGACAAACAATAACTATCAAGTATAGAAGATTATTTCAGCCGAAAGTATAATTGTGCGAAAAATAAAAAGTTACAATTTTCACTCAGTGCTTCATACCATCTATATTTTTCATCCGACTTTTGTGACCATTGGATTAAAATTTCAGCAAAAAGATTATTTATCTCATTAGATTCGAAAAGCATTTTCTTCTGTCCTTGATTTATTATAAAACAAATTACTAGAAATATGCATTTTTTTTAAAAAAAGGTCGAACATTAGACTTTTTTTACTTTGGTCGATTGTAATCATAATAAATGTAAATTTCTCGACAAACATACGATTACGGCTCAAAAGCCAATTGTCAAAATTCCCTTTGAAAGGAAATTTCGGACAAACCGTTACTGGCTAACCGCAGTTCATAGCAGTTAATGCAAGAGAAAACTTTTTTCTTTTGTTTACTATAAACATCTGTGATTGGCGGGTAACAGTTTGTCTGAAATTTCCTTTCAAAGAGAATTTTGACAGCTGGTTTTTAAGCCGTAATCATATGTTTGTCGAGATTTGATCTACGCATATTATTCATTTTCGGAAAGGGCACATCAATACCTTTCGAACTGTTTCGATCGCATCCTATTTGAACAAGATATTGACAAATAACTAAAATAGTGCCCAAAAACACCTTTTTCAAATGTGGGTGGGCGTAGCGTATTGGTAAATCGATTGCCTTGTACGCAGCGCACCTGGGTTCGAGTCCCAACCCCGCACATAGGATTAGAAATTTCTCATAAGAGATTTTTCTAACCCGAAGAGGCGAATGACCTTAAGGTTAAAACCTCTATAATCGAAATAAAAAAAAACAAAGAAATCTTGAAAATGCTTCTTTGAAGAAAAAATGGACTTGGTTTTCATATTCAGCGATCCAAAATTAACTGAGGAAACACCTTTCTTCTAAGCTTATCGCGATTACCTTAAAATTGTTAAAATCTGTCACATTAGATTCTGAAAATATGAAAAATTATTTTTCTGTAATAAAAAATAGAGCAAAAACAAAAAAGCGGAAGCAAAACGAAAACTTTTTTTTTAAACTCGAACTTCTTTGAAAAAGAAATAGAGTATTATTTTCGTATTCAGCGACTCAAAATTAATCTAGAAAACACTTTTTCTCGTAACTTCATTTTTCTTGTAAACTAGTGTAATCTTATTTAAGACCAAAAGAGATATGTGAAAAACAGAGCAATTTTCACTCGGTGCTTTATAACATCACCAGTTTTTGTCGAATTTTTGTGATTTTAGGCTTAAAATTCACGTGAGAAGTGTGTCTGTCACATAAGATTTTAAAAGATTTTTTTTGCTGATTTATTTTTTTATGAAAAATCAACTAAAAATTAGTAATTTTGCCAAACACTACTTTTTTGGACTTTGGTTGCTCTTAACCATAAATTTTTGATATTTTATCCTAAGATGTTATATATTTTTGGAATGAGCACATCAATACTTTTCAAATGGTGAGTCATTTGTGTTAATCGGAAAATTTGTTCCTGAGATATTGACCAAAAACTGCAGAAAGTGCTCAAAAACACCTTTTTCAAAAAATCACAAAAACGGTTCTTTGAAAAAGAAAATGGATATGATTTTCGTGCTCAGCGACCCAAAATTGACTTAGAAAACACCTTTTCTCTTAACTTCATGCAATGAACCCAAAATTTGTAAACTAGTGTTATTTGTATAACTTTGTTATCGTCCTTTCTTGATGAATAATTCCTCCAGGTATCTCGATGTCATTACAACTTCAGATTAATGGCGATGAGGAACTTGTGAATAATTTCCATGGAAACTAACTACTATGAAACGCAGTGGCGGAGCTAAGGGGAGGGGGCGAAGGGGGCAACCGCCCCGAGCGGCAAAATCAAGGGGCGGCATTTCCTACCCAACAAATTTCTATTTCATTTTTTAGTAAGTTCCATTAATCACGATAAAAATCAAATGCGGGTGAAACGCTTGAATTTATATTATTAAGGCAAGGGATCGGGACAACGGATGTGATCGAACAAAACTAAATATATATTGTCTCTACCTCAAAAAATATACTTTATGTTTTCAATCTTTTAATTCTATTGGAAAGATGTTTCCTTTTCTGTCACGTGTAATGGATACGTTGGTCCAGCATAGTCGATAAGACAACCGGTCTAATAAGTATTCCATAGAAGGTAAGTTTCGTATGGTAGCATACGTTATTTGACCGAATGTTTTTTTTTTTGAGTGAGTGGATCCGAGAGTTAAAAAACGATAAGGCCGTTGGGAAGGGCGGAACCCCGGGTTAACTTCAAAAAGTCTAAAAAGTGGCCGGCTGTGAGAAGCAATCCCATTCGTGATCGGGATGATCTGCATGGTTGAAAGAATTCCTTCGGATTGGTTGAATTGACTCATATGTACTATCTTCAAGAAGGACTACAAACTCGAACATAATATCTTCCGAGGCATAACGATCCTCAATGCCGCCTACCAGGAAGTCTCTCATGTTCTTTTGAGGAGACTGCGCCTGTTGGCTGAATGCTTTGTCGGTGAATGTTAAACGACGGACCAAATGTGACAAATTCTGGATATATTCCGGGAATACAACTTGCGAACTGGCCATCTGTTTGTGGAGTTCAAGGCGGCATACGATTCAGTAAAACGAAATGAACTGTGGCAGGTACTGGTTCAGGATGGTTTTCCGACAAAATTGATTAAGCTGATTTGTATGACGCTGCAAGATCTGATGTGCAAAGAAACGGAACCGTCATCACGAGATCTCACATGCTTCTTGGCTTTGTAATCAACACCGACATCATTGGCGTTGATCGAAGAGCAGTGGAACAGGCATTGTTGCCTTTTAGAAGGGAATCTTCAAGAATCGGGCTGACAATAAACTCTGACAAGACAAAGTACATGGTAGCTGTCATGGGCCTTCGGGTAATTCTCGAGAGCAGAGAGGCAACGGTGGGTTACGTCTTGAAAGTTGAACACAGGTATTGCAATCTTTCATGAAGCGAGTTATCTCTGTGGACATCCTGGGCCACCAGAAGTACTCACGCATTACTCGCTTCATTGCCACTTCTCCGATATGTCCACCATGTGCAGACTCGAGGGCTTTTCTTCGCAGAGTGTTTGGTAGTATCACTCTGTCGTCTTTGAAGACCATAGAGCCTAGAGAGCGTAGATTAGGTTTCTGTGCCTCATACGGACGCAGATCAGCAGGCCATTTGTTCGACATTAATGCTTCTCTAACGGATAGTAATTCGCTGTCATTTTCAGATGCCATTTCTATCTCATTCCAAGTGATAACCATGTTACCTGAATCTAAGGAATAAAGGTAGTGACTTTCTTTATCCTCTTCGAATGGGACCGACTCTTGTGTTGCTAAAATGAGTCGTGACAAAGCATCAGCAATATTTTTATTTCCGGGTACTCTCTTGATTTCATAGTCGTATGGCTGCAATCTAAGTGCCCAACTTTCTGCCCGTGAAATTGCACGTTTGCCCAAACGATGATTCGCGTCGAAAATATATTGTATCGCTTCTGCATCCGTGCGAATAGTGAAAGTCCTGGTTAATAAGTAGTAGGAAAATCTTTCTACACCCCAGACAACTGCAAGAGCTTCTTTCTGAGTCTGAGGGTATCGTTTTTCCGAAAGAGACAATGATTTGGACGCGCAGGCTATAACCCTTGGAAGGCCCATTTCGTTAATTTGAGTAAGTACCGCTCCCAAACCAACAGGCGAGGCATCTACGAATAGTTCTATGCGGTCGGTCACGTTGTAGTATCCGAGCCTTTTTATGGAATTTGAAATTTCGTTTTTGAGCTGGCTGAATTCTTCGTTTTCTTTGTCAGTCCAGTAAAATGTTTCGGAGTTCGCGAGATTTCGTAGGTGTTCAGATTTCGTTGCTCGATGGACAATAAATCTGTCCACAAAAGTGATTAACCCCAGAAAACTTTTCACTTCAGCGGTGCAATTTGGTTGCCTAAAATTTTTAATCGCTTGGGCTTTTTCTTCCTCAATTTGCCAACCGTCAGGAGTGAGTTGAAAACCAATGAATCTTACCGACTGACTTCCAAAAACGCACTTGTCTTTGTTTAGTCTGACATTATGGTTAGCAAGACATGCGAGTACATTTGCCAGATTTTCATCGTGTTCTTCTTTTGTGCCACCAAATATCAAGCAATCATCCAAATAATTTATACATCCCTTGCAACCAGCCAGAATGGTTCTTTGTAGTGTCTCCTGAAATATATCAGGGGCATTGCATAGGCCAAAGGGAAGCCTGACGCACCGAAACATACCGAATTCGGTAAAAAAGTTTGTGAGGTGTCGCGATTCTTGATGCAATTCTATATGAAAAAATGCATTCGAAAGGTCGATTGTAGAGAACCACTTGGCTCCATCAAGCTCAGCCACTATCTTCTCCAGTGTAGGTATCGGAAACGGCGTTCGTTGTATATAGCGATTTGGTCCACGCAAGTCGATGACTAGACGAATGTCATCTTTACCTTTTGGTACAACTAACATCGACGAACAGAACGAAGTATCCATTCCATCTACTACTCTTTCGATAATGTCCGCTGATACAAGATTCTGCAGCCTTTTTTCGACTAAAGGTTTAACAGCCAGCGGAATATTAGTGAACACAGTCCTGCATGGCGGTTTCGATGTATCATAGTAGATTTTGACTGGTGGGACGTTGAACTTGGGAAATATTCCGTCGAAAGCAACCGTTGCAATTTCACCTGGGTACAATTCATCGAAAGCATGCTCCGCTAGAGGTTGAAGGGGAACTTGTAGACCCAGCATCAGTATACTATATCGTGAAGCTGTTGGCCTCCCTAGTAAAGCACGAGCTTCCTTGACTACATAGAACTTCTCGATATAGGTTGGTCTGTCCCTGGATACATAGAGGGGAGCATGGAAAGTTGCCAAAACATTTATGTGTCCTTCTGTTGCATATGCCTTTAGAGATTTATCCGACTTGAATTGAATGTTTAATAATCCTCTTTTGTAATTAATGTCCGCAGTTAGATCCTTGAACATAGCTTCCGTACAAGTATTCACTTGTGCTCCGGAATCAATCATGAAAATACATTGCATGCCAGATACAGTTGCAGTGATGATAGCGTCATCTCTCTTAATGACCTGGTCATTGTTGCTAGGGTCTGTGATCTGGGCAATATTCCAGATTGAAATCTTTCCAACTGTATTAGGTAAGACATTGAAACCGTCACTGGTTTTGCAAGTAGGGTTGTGTAATGTCGCCAAATTTCGTTCGGATTTCGGACGCATCTGCAGAAAAACGTGAAACACAATTGATCAGTTATTTTCTATATTTTTTTGGTTATCAATCAATTTAGAAACCGTACATAGAGTTGATTTTTTTTAATTCTTTTTTTTTAGGTATTGTTAGGCTATTATATAGTAATGAAGGAGTAAAAAATGTTTATTCAGTGGATTCACTTACTGGTTGAATAGATTCCGTGTCGTCTTTCACTTCATCTATTAGTGCTATCTTCCGAGGAGTATTTTCCAATGGCTCTGCTGTTGGTCGTTTAATACCTGGACCATTACTACGTGAACGACACGCTCGTTGAATATGACCATTAATCCCACAATAGTTACACTTTTTGTCTCTGTGACTGCAGTCATGTGCTGCATGATATATGCTATTACAACGCCAGCATTTCTCATTTCGTGATGGGTGCAAAGAAGTGCCACCAGCAGTGTAGTACTGTCTACCCCTTGGAGCTCGAAATCCACCTCTAAGTGGCCTGTTACCGTAGTTTTGAAAATTGCGCTGTGGATTAAAGTTGAATGGGCGGTTCGCGGACTTTGAAAATGATGCACTAACGGATGCGACGACTGCGTGTCCTGGGTTTGCATACTTGTTTCGAACAAACTCCTCATTTAGCTTAATTGCCTCGATCTCGCGCACTTTGTCGACGAGGTCTGTAAAACATTGTTTGCGGCTCAACATTTTCAGTGATGCTGTCCGTACTTCACAGTTTGTAGCATGTTCGGCAATTGTTGCAACAATTTGCTCAAATTCTTCTGACCCCTCGAACTCACACAGTCGAGCTACTGATCAGACCCGTGTTATGTACGATAAATCGGATTCATCTGGCTTCTGGTTCAACAATGCTAGCTTCCGTCTCATGAGCATAACGTCGGATCCAGATCCAAAATAGGACTTTAGCCTGGATATTGCATTTGCGAATGGAAAATCATTAACATTGGGGTCTTCTTCCACTGATCTTGTGTTCCTGAATATTTCAAGAAGTCTCGCGCCGGACTTAACCTTGAAGATCATAAACTTGGTAACTTCGTCCTCTATTCCAGCTAACGTCATAGAGTCCACCAAAAGATCTTTCCATGCTTCAAAAGACTGACGATGGATTTCACCATCTTCATCCGGCTTACATTCGGGGATGTTGATGGAAGAAATGGAAAGCTGGTTAATTGATGTGTAGAACCTGGATTCTTCCAAGTTCGATGCACCTGGTGCCCTACGGGTGCTAGAAAAGCGATTGTCTCTCTCGAAATCGGATCTGCTGGCATCCCTTTCCGTTAGACCAGCTATTAGCTCCTCGTTCATTCTTCTGCTTTGTTCAAGTTCCTCCATTAGTTGTGTGCTTCTTGCCTTCTCTGCCGCTAGTTCGCGAGATAATTGTTCCGTTTTGTCAACCTCCTGCTGTTTCTGCGACAGCACTTGTTGTGTCCTCCCCGGCACTAGATTTTCTGTTTCACCCCGTATGGGTGGTATGTTCGCAATATTAACTGACGACGCACGTGTCAAGTCTTTCATCCGGTAGCATTTATTTTGTTTATTACTGATCTGCAGTGTCATATCTAAAAAATAGGATTTTTTTAGTTTTCCGTATCATTTTTGCTCGTGCATAATTGGATTTCGTGTTAAGATCGTTTCACTCATACACCGACTCTAGTAAAAAAATATTTAAAAAAACGCCATTTCGTTCAATTCTTTTTTTTTTTTTGCTGAGACCGCATCGCTCATGCACAGATTAATTGTGTTAAAGTCCGCTTCGCTCTAACACATTTATTTGTTTATTTTTAATGAGACCGCTTCGCTCATTTTTGTACTGAGACCGCTTCGCTCAAGCACTTCTTTTGTATTGAGACCGCTTAGGTCGAACTGGATTCAAACAACCAAATTACTGAAGTATTAGGTCTTTTTTTCTTTTTGTTTGCTGATTTCTCTTTCTTTGTCATTTGTTTTGTATATCGAAGCAATTCTATGTTCAATATACGCAGTTATTAAATGGGCTTTGATTTGGCACTCTACTTACCTACAGGCTCCGCCATGTCGTATCCAAATTTCACAACGATGGTACAAAACTTCCTATCGTCTCAAAAGTCGTACACAGAATGAGAGTCAGAATTCCGTACTTCCTGTTCGAGCAAGCGATCACTTTGCGTTCTTCTTCCTGCTAAAACGCATCGATCATTTCGTTTCGTAATTGCGCGTTTGCGTTTGAATACATGGTTGCCAGTTATATTTAGTAACAACACGCATGCTCTGTAGAATGATTTCTCAAATGATGGAAATAGAACGAATTTGCCATAAAGGTTTCTTCGTTATCACAACTTGTCATTTGCTGTAAATAATTGGTAACTATAACATTTCTACGGCACTACAGTAGCTGGCAGAGAATGGCGGTCGTATTGGGTTCGAGGTGGAAAACGATGAGGTACAGTAAACCAATTTATATATTTTAGAACACTAGTGACCAAGGGTTCCACAGCCTAAGGATGCGCGCAAAACTTGTTCTATCCAAATCGCTGATACTCCTGGTTGCTCTGTACGGCCATGGATGTTGAAGGAAGCAGGATATCGGGGCATGTTTGGGAGAAAAATTCTGCGTTCAATACTCGGCAGCACAGTAGAAATTGGAGCATGGCGCAGACGCGTGAACCCCCAACGGTACCAAGCATACAACCATGCTGACATTGAAAGGCTGATAAAACACGGCAGACTACAGCGAGCTGGGCTTGTAGTGTGGAATGACGAAAGAGAAACCAATTAAAGTTATGACCAGCAGAGAACCTGGAAGAGGTCGTCGATTTCGGGGCAAATCCCGCTCTCGCTGACTGTGTACAATTGAGGAAGATTCGCGTGCGGTGGGTGTCTATGAAACTGGCGGTTCAAGATCGAGTAACCTGGAAGTCCAAAATACATTCTATTATGATTCGGATTATCCGGATTGTTTGGTCTCTAGGTCACTAATGGCATTTTCGTTTTTGACAGTGCACTACACCGGTGTAGTCGGTGCTACACTCATTCAAACTTAGGTGTAATCAGTCTATCTCTTTGCACTACACCGGTGTAGCACCAATAAAAAACGAAAACGCTATAAGATAATGATGACGATTGTTAGTTTATTTAGGCAAAGTAGAAATTATGACAGATGCACTTGACCGCCCTTTCACCTAGGGACGTTTGACACCTTGTTATTAGTATTAAAAAAAATTTAAATACTATTAAAAAAATTGTCGACTCTTGCACCATGATAAGTGATCCAGAAAAGGTGCAGGTCTGGTCAAATACAATACAAACCCAAGTTTGATTAAATTAATAGATCCTCAAAATCTAGATTTATAGCAAAAAACTATTTTTAGGGTCTAAAAAATTGGCGGACATTTGTTATGTTCTTTTGTTAAAAGTATAATGCGGTATTTTTCATAACAATCAGTTGAAAAATGGCAGCGTTACTCATTTTTATCTCCAAATTAGAAACTTTCTCGCATGAACTTTTAAAAGGACGGTTTCATATTAAATTTTCAAAAAATCGATTTTTTGCCCAATTTTGTATACATTTAAAAGTATGTATGTAAACTTTGAAGCTAAAATTAGGAAAAACAACGGAAAATATGATTATAGAATCCCATAGTGCGCGACAATGCCTCCCTGTTGCGTTCATTATTCAAAGGCAGTGCTCTGATTCCGTTATCCATTCCTTTTATTCGTGTTACAGTTGTGATAAGGGAGGGATACAAAATTTCCGCATTGATTAATCTGATTAGCAATACTTCTAGAAGATACATACTATGATTTTACTAGTAGTTCATACCCTTTAAATAAAACTTATGTTCGCAACTCAACTAAATAGTGTACATTACCGCTTAGATTTATGTTACCTCAGCTCATAATTTGTAGTTTTTGGCACACATTTTAGCATTGCATTAAGCTTAGAAATATATCGTGATATATAGCACACTAGTATTTATCGTATATTATTTTTTTATTCAAGCCGTCGTTGACATTTGTTCTCGTACTGACTTTAGCAGGATGTCGTCTAGAATGTGTCAGTAAATGATGGTAGTTTTTTGAATCAATGTTGTCCATTGAGACGCGCGACTATTCTGTCGGTAACGCTCACAAACCGCTCATGACAACAGATTGTTTAATGCAGAACTAAATCTCTGAATTTTTCATAAAAAAGAGTGTTGAGTAATTTTCCTAATTTTCATGAAAAAATCGCAAAATATTGATTGTTTTCACATTGTTGTCCCAAACCCGCAGAATATTGTAAACAAAAGAACATAACATAGCATACCGTTGAAAAGGTCTTTTTTTCTTCTTACCAGAACACACGTATTGGAAATTGTTTGAAAATGACCGCGTAGAATTTCTTTTAGCGACGAAGGTTCCGAAAAATACGAAAAAATATTTGCAATATATCAAGATTTTGAGGGTATAAAATAATACTTATATATGCTAGTGCTCAAATGAAATTTAATAATCTCAATAATTAGTTTTATAAGCTAGTTTTGCCTTAGCCAAAACGTATAGTTATAGATAAACGTTATTGTTTATAAACAAAATTGGTGTAATAGGAAATTGTTTATCTGAACGTTTAGCTAGAGAATTTGAAAAGGAAATGGTTGATCGCCAGTAATTTACAAGAATAATATTTTAAAATGATGTGTCCAATTCTTTTATCAGTTTTTTTAAATAGGGTTACTGTGCCCTAATTCATCTTAGCACCTCCATTCATCCAACCCTTTTGAACATATTATTTGGAGCAGGGTCTGCTATCTCTATTCAACGCATTAATTCAAATAGTAGGATGAATAAGTGTGCATTGTATTCGACTTTTTGCTTCGTACAAACGCGAGTATTTTACATTGTCCAAGTTATATTTTTTATTGATTTGCTTCTTAGAAACGAAGCAAAGATGTTGATATCTATTTAAGCGCAATCCAATCACTAAAAGCCGAGTTATCACCGAAATAGTGTGACATCGTGACTTATGAGATGAATAAGGGCTCGTCTACCCTATGTAAGTTTTAAAAATGCGTTACATTTTTTAAAATAATTCTAATGTATTCAATAGTAATTGTTTTAGTGATTTCGCCATTTTTTATATATAATTTTAAAATTAGTTAATCTTGCACTTATATTTCATACTTTTATTTTATATTTAGGGTAATTATAGCTAATTTTTTTTTATGCTACTGAGGGTTTAGGCACCAATTTTTGCTATAATTAAAAGGCCGGAGCGAACATGTGAACGGAGTCCTAGCGCCACCTTTCGAGAGGAAATTAATGCGCAGCACTACTTCCAGGACAAAATATCGGCAATAAAATGTGAAAAAGTTAATTTTTATGTATACATTTTCTAATACTTTTATCATACAGGGTGTTTGGTTCATGGTTAAGAACCTCTCGAGGGATGATTGACTGTCATATTTTGAGAAAAAAAATCGTTCTACACATACCATGAAATCTCAACCGTTACTAAGTTATTGAACTTTTTGTGTTAAAAACTTAGTCGTCTTAAAATGGCTCTAACTCAAAAAATATACTTTGTATTTCAAATCTTTTAGATTCATTGGATATGTGAGAAAATTTTCCACTGAAAAATGGCCTCAAATATTTCAGCGAATGAGGTTAAGTAATCTTTTCACAGTAATTTATTTAAAATTTATCAATTTTGATCGATTTTTCGTTCACTTCGCGAAAATCTTAATAGTTAACATCACTATTTAAATAATTCAAATTGTTAGTCTTAAAAAGTTGTATAATTTGTTCTTTGACATGATATACTTATCTTGTCTTGTTTTCATGTGTTTGGGTTATTGAACTTGGATGTTTTCATCTCATATTCACTTATCCCAGCTCTTATTGAAAAAGTATGGCACTTATTGTACCTTTTCTTATTTTTATTCGAAAGTCAGGAAAACTTTGCAGAGAAAAATGTATTAATACCTTTCAGTTAAGTGAATTTAGTATTCTTTTAGAAGTTAATTAGTTTAAAGTTAGTGTTATTATTAGCATTTCCGTTATTTTCTTAAAATAATAAATAATGAACTTCACCATTATTATCATGGAATTAATGCATCTCAGTAAGTTCTACAATTCTTCCTTTGACTCTATTCAATTATCTCTTTTAGTTTCGAAGCAAAATCATTTTTATCTTCTCGTTTCATATGCAAAAACAATGATTTCGAACCCACTGCAATTGTGATAAGGCCATGCTGTGTTAACTATTAAATTGCAGCGAAATAAAAAGCGATAGGGATAAAGTGTCAAATAGCAAGTTGTATAGAATATTAAGGGGCACCAAATGAACAATAGTGACGATAAATTTAGTTGATTAATAATTAGAATAATTACAAAAATCGCCAAAAAACGCAAATTTTGAGTTATTTTACTTGTAAAAAGTCATGTAGTACACTTAACTAAAAGATATCTGTACATACATCGAAAGAAAATTTTCTCAGCTTTCCAATGAAGCCCTGATAATAGCGATATAAAGCATATTTTTTAGATTAGGGTCTTTTAAGAACTTGCAAGTCAATTACAGGAAAAGTTTAGAAGTCGAATTACAAGGAAACGAGAAGAGATACGAATATTAGGTTGAAGAAAAAATTATGAATCGTCCTCAAACCCAACTTTTGCATAATAGATATTGCTATAATCATAATTCATTATTTTGAGAAAATTAACAAAAACCTCCTCAAAAACACTAACTTTTAACTACTTTACAACTAAAAGGTAATTAAAACTAATTATCTGAAAGATATGAGAACATTATTCAATAGAAAATTTTCTCACCTTTCCAATGGCACTAAAAGATTTAAAATACGAGGTATACTTTTTGAGTTAGAGGTGTTTTAAGATAAACAAGATTTTTACACAAAAAGTTTAATAACTCTGTAACGGTTGAGATTTGGTGGTATGTGTAGAACGATTTTTTGCTCCAAATATGACAGTAAATCACCCCTCGAGAGATTCTTACTTATGAACCAAACACCCTGTATATGTTTCATATGAATAGGCGGGAAAAATCGAACTCTTTTGAAAATTCATTATAAAAGGGGCGGAAAATTTAATTTATGGCCCCGAGCGGCAAAACACCTCGCGCCGCCACTGTTGAAACGATATACTTTATCCAACAATATTTTCCTCGCATTCAAAAATGTGGGGCAAAGCCAGTAACGTGATCAATGTCTTGATATCCAAATTCGCAGGTGCACTGATTAGAGTTGGTAATATTCTTTTGGTAGAGATGACTATTTAATGTAAAGTGATTGGCAATAATTCTGCTCATGTTTTTAATGAACGGTCGGTGTACATTTAAGTTAATCGGGAAAATCAAATGGCAATATCTTCCTAACTCGCCTGCGTTCTACTGTACCTGCCAATCTTGAAGAGTCTTTTTCCTAACCGATGTGCGATATTCTGTGGACTGAATTTCTCTCTCAAACATATGTCCCTCCAAAGCACCTCTCTTCGCAATGGTATCAGCTAGCTCATAGGGCTCTTGCTACACACACAGTCAAAGCATCTGTTGGGCACACATTGCATGTTTACGTTCCATGCAGCAAGTTAAAAGTTCGAGCAAAATGATATTCTTCTCAACAATAAATCCACCCAGTTCCATAATAATAATCTGTGATTATATGGCAATAAACACAAAGGATTATTTGAAGATTTTTACATATAAACTCGCGTTTAGAACGTGTGTAGTTGATGGTTGCAAAAAGGACAATCGTGAAGAGGAAGTATAGTTTCGCTTTTCGCTGGCGTTTAATTGTCCAGAACTGCTCGGTTCAATCGTAGGGAAATGTACAATACTAAATGTACTGAAGTAGACCGACTTGGTATCAAACCAAATTTTCCAAACCCAAGCATGTAAACGTAAGAAACATTTGGTTTGCTCCTGTGGAATCTACTGACACTTCAGATATCATATTTGTTCACCTATAAAAATAAAACTTATATTTTTTGCAAATTACATTTTTCAAATATGCATTGAAATAGCATAAAATTTCACCCTACTATTTATGATAAGAAAGCCAAATTCAACATGTTTAAAACTTGTATCAGGAGGTGGGAGTACGGGTAAAGGGTTTCAGTATGAAAATACACTTTATTTTGCGATTTTTTTAGAAATGTAACTGAAGCGAATCGAGCAAAACTTTTGAAAAATTATCTCGAAGACTTAACGTAGGGGTTAGGTATTTTTTACATAGAATGTATATGCAAAGATTGAAATAAATCGGTTCAGTAGTCTTTGAATGGCAGTTAACACTTCAAGTCGTGTTTTTTCAAAGACGTTCTACGAAAAGCTTCACCTCCGACTCGCTTGTTGATATTTTTGCATAGAAAAATTACAGCATGTTAATGAAATGAAATATTATAATGTACAAGTTTTGATTAATTCGCTTCACTCAAATTTCTAAAAAATCGCAAAAAGTGTTTTCTTTATACCGAAACCCTTACCCCGCCCCCCTTGAGTCGTATAGGCCTTAAAACCTTTCAAGTCTAGACGCTTTTTTGTATGCATAAACTCTCGATGCACAAAATATTTCACAAATTTGAAATAAAAAGCATTTTTTCTGCAAAAATCTTTTGGAATGCTCGTTGTTTCCATGGGTATGAAGCATAGCATTGGCAATGCTTTACTTATTTTGTCCGCGTATCCGGTTCAAACGATAGAAAACATTATGTCACGCAATGAATATTTAATTGTGATTCCTATAATACATTATATTTTCTCATATTGGCTCTTAAAATTGTGAATTAAATATTTAAAATAAATCAATCTATCCGCTCCATATACATTATATGCAACTGTCATTTTTGCCTGCCCAACGGCTTACCAATACATATGCGCTCTGCAAGCACCCTATTGCCTTGCATACCGCAATGAGCCGGAAACCAAATAAATTTTATATTGTATCCTCTCTTGGTTAATTTATCGCTCAAACTACGGATTTCCGTCAGTATCAACGGGGATTTGCAATCTATTTTGCGAGTTTTTAATGCTTCCAAAGCGCCCAAGCTGTCAGCTGCAAACCAAATAATTTTCCGGGATTGATCGTTCGATTATATTGCAGCTTTGGAGTAGTGCTAAAATCTCTGCTGTAAAGACGGAGCAGGGTTCCTGCAGGTGATAATAGTAGCTATTCTGGGTGTTAAACACACCGAACCCTACTTTTTCATCAATTTTTGATCAATCTGCGTAAAAAAGCACTGTTGGCTATAGTTATCCAGAAATGGAGCGAGCGCGTCGGAGGCATACTTTGGGCGGTCGGTCTCCTGGATATTGCGTAGCTTTTCGAATAGCATAGTGTCTATTTGTGGCACAAAAGAATGTGTTTTGAGAGAAAAGTCTTCAAAGTTCCTTTCAGCAGTAATGAAAAATTCAGTAGATATGCACTATCTATAACTGATCAAGCAGTTAGAGTCTGGTTTAATAGCAAAATTTTCGTCGAAGATATTAACAACAGGATGCTGTGCTACTAAGCATTATGTAACGAACCGGGTGTTCAGTTCGTGTATTCTGTTCCATAGAGGCTGAATACCTGCTATAACTTCCAATGACATATTGTGAGTGGATTGCATCAACCCAATTGAAATTCTAATGCATTTGTACTTAATTCTAGCAAACTTGAAGTGATGATGAATTGAAGTCGTGCTAAATACGAAACAGCCATATTCTAATAACAGCCGAATTGTAGTTTTGTATAACGTTAGCAAGTTCGAGTGGTGGGCGCCCCACCAAGTTCCGGTAAGAGACCTCAGAAAGTTTGTGCGAAGTTGACATTTACTTACTATGTATGCAATATGAGTATTCCAGAGAAGTTTCCTGTAAAACCAAACTCCAAGGTAAAGAAATACGTTTGCAATTGTCATTTGCATATTATGCATCTTTAAATTTAGTTCCACTGGGTTATGCTTTCGGGAAAAGGTCAATAACTCAGTCTAACTATTGGAAAAGGTTAATCCATTATTCTTAGCCTAGCTTTCCAAGTTGTTTATGGTGTTTTGTAAGGGTCTCACTACCTGTAAAGGGGATCGTTTCGATGCAGTGGCCCAAATGACAGCATCATCAGCAGCACTAGGACTACATCCTCTTCTATGCACAAATCTATATCGCTTGTAAACATATTGTACAGAAAAGGGCTTAGGCATGATCCCTGAGGTAATCCGAAGTAACTCTGTCGCGATATTGTAAATGAATTATTAAAGAAAAAATCATTGTCTTGAGAGATAGTAAATTATTCAAGAAATTGACAAGAAACAATGGTACACCCACCTGAAACAACTTTTTTATGAGTACATCAGGTAGCACAGCCTCGTAGGCTCCTTTTATATCCAAAAATACTGCCGTCAATTCCTCGGATTTACAAAAAGCTAGCTCAATACTACATGACAGTAGTGCTAAGCAGTCTCTGGTGCCACGACCTTTTCTAAAACTGTTTTGTGTATTTGACAGCTTTTTGTTATGTTCCGCCCAAATTTCCAATCTATTTAAAACCAAACGTTCCACTAATTTTCTTGCGCATGCCTGCAAACAAATTGGTCGATATGATTCTTCCAAAGATGGATCTTTTCCAGGTTTCGCCAAACAAATTACTTTAACCTCTCTCCACGAGCTTGGAAATGTTATTTGTTTGTATGAGAGAATTGAAAATATGCAAAAGAACCCTAAGTGAGTTATCTGATAATTTTTTTAATAATTTAAATCCGTCCAATCCAGGAGAAGTGTTGCAGCACGTCGATAAAGCAAGGTTAAGTTCATCAACGGAGAAGGGGGATGAGAGCTCAGGGAATTCATTGGTAGGCGATGGAGGAAGGAAATTTCTTAAGACTATAGTCACTATAGTCACTATAGTCACTATAGTTCTCAGTGCAGGCTAATCTAGTTGAGCTACTGTTACGCATTCTTCTCGCCGTGTTGTATAAAGTAGACATCACCGTGGCTTTATCAATTGAAAAATGCAACTATTATCGAGCTACAATTTTTCGAAAGATTTTTATGTGCAAGTAAATAAGGAAAGCGGGTAGGGATAATACGCCCCACCAGTATTTTAAGGAACCAAGAAATATTATTTATTTATTTACATATTCATTTCAGGCTTTAACCACGCGGGTCATTTGGCTTGACAAAGATTAATGTAATGTACATTTCATTGGACAATGCTGTTGGTCAGAATTGTCGGTTAACCCAAGCAAAACTTATACTTATTGGTTATATTTACGAAGAAGCGAGTAACAACCGGGGTTCGTCCCTTGCAATGCTTTGATTCTGAGCTACTGTGTACGGATCAAGTAAAAAACGCTCCCCGATCCCCACGGTAGCGATCATTTGCCTATCGTGATTTCAATTGCTAACGGTTCAAGACCATCGGAAACAATCAATGTCTCGTATGACCTCACACGGAACATTAATTGGAAGAGTTACGCGACCGCGATATCCGTTAAAATCGAATCCACTCAAGAACTTCCTCCGGAGGAAGAGTACAGGTTTTTGGCTGGCTTGATTCTCGACAGTGCGAATCAAGCTCAGACTAAACCAGTACCCAGCGCGAATACCCATGGACGGGCTTCCACCCTGTGGTGGGATAAAGAGTGCTCAGAGCTGTACGCGGAAAAGTCCACTGCATATAAGGGCTTCCGGGAAGACGGGTTACCCGCTAGCTATCTACAGTACGCGTCGTTAGAAAGGCGAATGAAGAGTCTAATGAAAGCCAAAAAACGCAGTTATTGGCGCCGGTTCGTCGACGGGTTAACGAGAGAAGCAGCGATGAGCACTCTTTGGGGTACGGCTCGACGTATGCGTAACCGTAATAGTACCAACGAGAACGTGGAATTTTCAAACCGTTGGATATTCGCTTTCGCCAAGAAGATCTGTCCGGACTCTGTCCCGGTACAGAAAACGTGCCGCGCCGCGTCTCCTCACGATACCGCGAACGAAACACCGTTTTCGATGGTGGAGTTCTCACTTGCTCTCTTATCATGCAACAATAACGCCCCAGGGTTAGACAGAATCAAATTCAACTTGCTGAAGAATCTGCCTGACACTGCAAAAAGGCGCATGTTGAATTTATTTAACAAGTTTCTTGAGGGTAATATTGTCCCTCATGACTGGAGGCAAGTGAAGGTCATCGCCATCCAAAAACCAGGAAAACCAGCCTCCGACCACAACTCGTATCGGCCGATTGCAATGCTGTCCTGTATTCGGAAGTTGTTCGAGAAAATGATCTTGTTTCGCCTCGACAATTGGGTTGAAGCAAATGGCTTACTGTCAGATACACAATTTGGCTTCCGCAAAGGCAAAGGGACGAACGATTGCCTTGCGTTGCTTTCTACAGAAATCCAAATGGCCTATGCTAGCAAAGAGCAGATGGCATCAGTCTTCTTGGATATTAAGGAGGCTTTTGACTCGGTTTCTATCAACATTCTGTCAGAGAAGCTGTACCAACATGGTCTTTCACCGATTTTAAATAACTTTTTGCTAAACCTGTTGTCTGAAAAGCACATGCACTTTTCGTGAATGACATTGACGGTTGTCTTGCCAATTCATGCACGCTAAGACAACCTGCAGAGGACGGGGTGGTCTCTGTTACAGGGCCCAAAGCTGCCGATTTGCAAGGACCATTGCAAGATACTTTGAACAATTTGTCTGCTTGTGCTCTCCAGCTGGGTATCGAGTTCTCCACGGAGAAATTGGTTGTCTTTTCTAGGAAGCGTGAGCCGGCGCAACTTCAGCTTCTATTAATGGGTGTAACGATCAATCAGGTTTTCACATTTAAATATCTCGGGGTCTGGTTCGACTCTAAAGGTACCTGGGGATGTCACATTAGGTATCAGAAACACAAGTGCCAACAAAGGATCAATTTTCTCCGAACAATAACTGGAACATGGTGGGGTGCCCACCCAGGAGACCTAATCAGGTTATACCAAACAACGATATTGTCCGTGATGGAGTACAGGTGTTTCTGTTTCCGCTCCGCTGCGAAAATTCACTTCATCAAACTGGAGATAATCCAGTATCGTTGCTTGCGCATTGCCTTGGGTTGCATGCACTTCTCCCGCTGAACAATCGATTTTGGGAACTCTCATATCGATTGATCATCCGATGCGACATTTTGAACCCGTTGGTAATTGAAAACTTCGAAAGGCTCGTTGAGATTAATTCTCAAACCCGTTTTATGTCCTTGTGATCCACAATATACTTTATAATAAATCCCGAGAAGTCGACTGTGACAAAATGTTCTACACTCACGGATCAAATCTCGATGGGTACACTGGCTTCAATAATACTATCACCGCTTCATTCAAGCTCAATGATCCCGCTTCAGTTTACGTTGCAGAATTAGCTGCTATTCAGTACACCCTTGGCATCATCGAGACTCTGCCCACAGATCACTACTTCATCATTTCGGACAGCCTCAGCTCTATCGAGGCTCTTCGTGCGGTGAAGCCTAAAAAGCAATTCCCGTATTTTCTGGGGAAGATACGGGAGTCTCTGCGCAAGTAATCTGCAAAATTTTACCAGATTTCCTTTCTTTGGGTCCCCTCTCATTGCTCTATTCCGGGTAATGAAAAGGCCGACTCTTTAGCAGAGGTAGGCGCATTAGAAGGTGACATCTACGAAAGACGCATTAGAAGGTGACATCTACGAATTTTTCAGTATTTGTCATCAGAGGACACTCAACAGTTGGCAAACCTCGGGGAGCAATGGTGAACTTGGACGATGGCTACATTCGATTATCCCAAAGGTATCAACGAAGCCATGGTTCATTTTATTCGTGTAATGTCCCGACTTATGTCCAACCACTACACCTTGGATGCGCATTTGCGGCGTATTGAGCTTGCGGAAAGTAGTCTGTGCGCTTGTGACGAGGGTTATCATTTGGACACCAGGTCTCAGTTAAAGGATTCCCTTCGGGCCCGAGGTAGACCACCCAATGTCCCAGTCCGAGATATGCTGGCAAATCGTGATTTCCCCTATATGTCCCTTATTTATACTTTCATAAAAACCATAAATATCCCAATTTAGCCCCTATCTTTTATTTCGCGTTTTTGTAGTTTCCTCCTACCTTGTGGAACCGATCAGCTCCAGAGTGCCACTATGTAACCGCCGTCGCCCTTACCACTACGCCTGCATAGAAGGAAACTGAAGCGAGAGCGTCTCGAGGTCCGATGACTTTTGAAGGATTCCGCCAATCCGATACTCGACGACTTACTAGACTGAGGCGCAAGTTTGTTTCGCTGATCTCCCGTTTGAGCGAAATTGCAAGTTTTGCTCTTATTTCCCTGTCACCATACGACTTCTCTCCCCTGTTCTTGATACGCCTTCTCTACCCTGTCCTTGATACAACTGCTGCTACACTGATGTGGAAATAAGCCACCCTCTGAATATCTTAACCAAGCATATGTCTTCGTTAAAAAAAAATCAAATTTGTATTCTGTATTCCTAGTTTTAAGATAGCTGTAATTTTTACTCTTTATTGAAACTCTTGTCCTCCATCTTGTAAATAGAATTGTATCCCTAGTTTTAAGATATCTGTGAAATTTCTCATAAATATTTGTTCCCCCTTTTGAGTACTAAACTATATTGTTAGTTTTAAGATAACTGTAAAATATTTCGTAAAATACTATTACTCCCCCTCTTGTATATTAAACTGAATCCCTTGTTTTAAAATTTTTCATAAAAAAAATCTTTTGGCCCTCTCTTGTATATTGAATCTTATTTCTAGTCTTAAGATAGATGTAAACTTTCTTTTCATTTGTAAAAAAAATATTTCAACATTGTAACCTCCTAGTTTTAAGATATCGAAAATGTAAAAACAAAAGAATTTGGCACCGCCAAGCTAACGCATTTGTACCTATCAAATAAACGAAATGAAAAAATATAAAATTAATGCCGTATATTGGCAGTGCAAATATAATAAATGCCGTATATTGGCAGTGCATGAGGCAGGATTAACTTAATATATTGTATGGGAATATTATTCAGCCCGACTGCATTAGATTTAATCGAGGATACGGCGTTCATAATTTCATAGTCTTGGATAAGCCTATAGTGGAAACCATTGTTATTTGTGTGGAAGGTAGGAACTGAAGAGCTGTCAGCGGTAAAATTAGAAGAGAAGTAATCGTTGATATCGTTTGCAGAATGGCCAAAGTTATTTTGAACCGCTCCTTTCATAGAAATACCGAGTTTTGTAATGCTATATCAAAGTTGCTTACTGGGAATTTCCACATTAAAATTCGTCTATCAAAGTCAATTTAAGACTTTTTAATTAGTTCATTTGTATTGTTTCTGAGGCGTTTATAATGGGCATGATCTTCAACACTTTTGCTGCACTTCCAATTTCTCATCCAATTTCTTCCAATCATGAATTCGGTGTAGATGGCAATTCAAAATATTAACTAGCATATCAGGGTGATCGATACTAATATATTCGCTCCAATCGATGTTGTCGAAAGCATCACTTAGTCCCTGGGCGTCATAATTTTTGTAGACCCTATAATGTATTAGTTCTGGTTCGAATTTTGCTGAAAAGTTAAGCGAAGAAAATATCAAGTCATGTTTTGAGATTCCTGACAGAGATACCTGTCCAAATCTAAGGACCGCGTTAGGGACATCCGTTAGAAAAAGATCAAGCAAGAAACAGCCCGTTCGGTGAAAGAACGTGGGCTCATCCTTAATACACGTGTAGGACATGTTCAATAAAACATCTTTAAAACATTGCGATTTACCAGTGTGCAGGTCTGTGTTGAAGTCACTCAGGAAAAATGTGAAATTATACTTGACATTATATTCATCATTTAAAACCTTAACAAAATCATCGACTTCGATAGTGCCTTCTTAAAACCAAGATATAACAATGGTAAATCCTTCGAGCATTTCAATTGTTACTTGGGTAGTATAGGTTCTTAGACAGATTCCATAGATGGCCAAGAAGACGATCATGCATCATTGTTACACTCAACCGGTTGATGCAATTTACCTTTTGGTCTGTAGAATTTTTGCCTTTTTTTACAGTTGACCTTTTTTACTGATGGTTTGTTTTTGTTTCTATTATAGAGGTTTTAACCTTAAGGTCATTCGTCTCTTTTTCGGGTTATGTCTATGTGCAGGGTTAGGAATCGAACCCAGGTGAGCTGCGCACAAAGCAATTGATTTACCAACTGCGCTATACCCGGCCCTATTACAGATTGTTTTCGGAAATGTTGAAAAGTTTTTGACTACATTTCAAATTCTGATTAAGCGATTTCGCCAACTGAACACTCAAAGTAAAGTTTATAAATTTTGCTTTCTTAGATACGAGGAATTTGATTTGGTTCAAAATTTTGGCAAAATCGGCAAAGATCGAAATATTTTGACTTCATCAACTATTAAACCGATAGCAAAGAAAATAATGTTTAGTGATAATACAACTAAATATTACTAGGAGTACTCTGAAATCTGCAGTTTTAGCTGTCAAATTTGGTATCACTCATCTGTTTATAGCTAATTAGTTTTGAACTACACTATGCTATATTTTCCTTAGGGGAAAGTATATCATACTGCAGCATTGCAACTCACTAAACTGTGCCAAATTCACCTTGCAATAGAAAAGTCCCCATCTTATTAAATGTCCACTCACTACGCCACGATTATAATCCGACAAAGGTGTTCCGCCATTTAACGTCATCGACAAATTAGCGTCGAGAATTACGCCAAATTAGCTATTGTCACACTTGTTTGCATACGTCGCGTGCGCTTCACTTTTTCCACACGGCACATTATTCCATTGAAACATACTGGAAACGTTTTACATTTTTACAAAGCATACCAGCCAGAGGCTAGCGAACAATCAAGCGCATGATAGCCGACGTAGATGCTGTGCCTATCTAGGTATGCATACCTACCTACATAAATTATATCTTCTCAGATTGGTACGTAACAACAGAACGAACAGAGCACATGTTTGAATGATGCTTCAATGAATGGAACAGTGGCGCCCTCTTGTGATGGGAAAATTTGTTACACAACAAGCTGCTGCCGATGATGCTTTTAACAATATGTGATATGATGGTTGATTCGTTGTCGCCTGTACCTAATAATTAGAATGGAACATTGAAAACAACCACATGTGATACAATGAGGTCAGGATTATGCTGGTCAACAGTGGGTAGTGTTTGTTATTGGATTACTGCGAACGGGCTGCTTGTTTATACACAAATATTTGATGCTACTATTATAGTGGAATAAAATAACAGGAAAATGCAACGAAATGCCAATCCATGCCAATTATCATTGAACTATAAATTAAAGCTTTGCAAAAAGTTGCACACTACCGACGAACCACCCACACAACCTACATTAGACCACAGCCAGAAGCGACATGGTTAGGTTATTGATATTATAAACACACGTCAGGAGTGTTTATTCTACTGGAAACATAATCAAAAAGTACACGTCCATGTGGACAGTTATGCAAAAGTGAAACAGTGGTGAGATAACATTCAATTTAATTAAACTTTTATTTGTTTTGCGTTAAAGTTTCAAAACAAACAACAGATTGGAACGTAATATTTGCCATTTTGTAATCGTTGTGCATAATTAAGGCAAAAAAACTAGAGGTGTTGAGCTATTAGCTACGTTATTTTCACTTTGGAGGATTTGTTCTATATTACTAATCAATTGGTAATGCAAATTTTCAAAACTTATTAAATAATCGTCTTTGTTATTGTATTTGAAGTGCTTTTCAGAATGTAGTACCTTAACCGTACATCAATTTGACATCAACAATGTACCGGTACCTCGTTGATCACTTCAGTATGGTTTCGTAACGCACCGCACATCTACTGGAACGAACAAACCCGACACACTTGCATTGTAGCTGGGAAAAACCTCAATTGTCATCACCATTGTTGGCAGCCGAGTTTTCAATGTCAGGGTTAAGTAAATTACTCATGATGGGCCTGTCGACGAAGACGATGCAAATGAGTGACACCGAAAAGTAAATTTGAACTATTATTGTTGACTTGACAGCTATGCGGACAACAGTGATGTCGAACTCAACGCAACAAACTGCAATTATTTTTATTACTTCTATCATTGTTCCTCACCCACCAGTGACTACGCTTTACCAGGGCTGCCTTCCAAAAATGAATTAAAAAATCAAAAGAGTAACCCTTACCTTGATATAATATTAGAGGCGTCAAGCTCAAAGCTCACGAAGGCGACAATACGAACCATTGAGTGTTGCACTCACTGTTTGTTCTGCTCAAACTCCAACACGTAGTTTGACATTGAATTGACACATTTTCCTATCCCAACCGCCCTTCCACTTGTGTAACGCGTTCAGTTCAGCCCATCCTGTTCAGGCTGACTGTAGGAAAAGCAAATAGAAAATTGAAACATCGGGCAATTGTGGCTTCATCGTCATGAGTCAGATAATAGATCGCACAGGTTAAATCAACTGTTTGAAATAGTAGGTACAACATACATGTCGGTGAGAATGGTGACACTTGTTTATAAAGTGGTGGCATACAGTTATTGCAAAATAACGAAAATTGTATATTTGGCCGCTTATATCGCCTTGTATCCAACGAAACAAAAACACCTTACCAGTACCGTCTTTACGCATGGTATCCAAGGCTAGAGTTTGAGACCCCAGAATTTTGAGGACCCTGCACTTAGGATAGATATAAACTACATACTAGCTGTCTGCATTGCCAGAGCAAAGAAAGAAGAAAAGGGATAGCAGTATATTGTCAGATATATATTGGGAGTGAAAAGTTGAATGCAATTTAGGCTGTTAAAAGATTACATTAAAAAAAATCAATACTGATTGATCCACTGAACTATATTGAAAAACCTGTTTAATCCACTTAAAGGTACAATTGTGCCTTTTTCATTTATCCAAACTATGATTTAATAGCTGGTTCGTTCAATGTAACATTATGGAAATGTCTGTTACATTCCTATTACCCTTAGTATGCATATATAAGAGCACGACTGTTACGAACCTGAAAAGAGACATGTCGATGCTGACACACTTGAAACAAACAAAAATATAATATTTAATTGGCTAACCAGCGTGAGTTCAATGTTGCCAAACCATCTCCGGGAAACTGATGTGAGTTTGCTAGTTTTGAAAGATGGTCACTTTTCCGGGGCACTTCCGGAACCGTCTGTGGTGGTCAATGGTGGTTAACGAGACATCGGTCTTCCGTCAGTAGCCTAGAATTGCAAATGCAAGCTATTCGGCACACATTTTAGCAAAACTTTTACCTTTTTGCATTCATGAGTTCTCTTCAAAATTATGCAAACCATTATGTGTCAATTTCGAAAAATTCCTAATAATATCTCGGGTATGAATAAGCTGACCAACCGTACGGAATTTGGGAGGACAGTACGGATTTTTTGTCGCGTGTCCGGAAAAAGTACTTGTACGGATTTGTCCGGAATTTGCACGGAATTTACAACCTCAGTGGAAGTGGAAGTACTCCCGGGACAACAAAAAATCTTCCACAAATGAAAACAGACTAAATAATGTTGCAAACTAGTTTCCCAGGTTCCAAATATGCAATTAAAAGCACAAGGAAACCAGTGAACAAGAGTGCCAAAAATCGATTTTTGTAAATTTTCTTATATACTTTGGGACTAAGTAAACTTTAAGATTTTTTATAATATTAAAGAAAAAATTGAACTTTTTTTATGTTCCGCTATCCGCCTCGACTATGTTTAAGCAGATTCTCAAGTTGGGTGATATTTTAAAATTCAGTGTCTAGCAGCCGCCAAGTCGTTCTATCTAAGTCGAAACGCAATTTACTCGATTAATTTTCGTTATGAAAAGTATAGTGCTCGATGTACACATTTGATTCAACTCAATTTGTCTCCAATGAATGTATCTGAAAATGATCGGGATTATACATTTTCTGTTTTTAATCTTTTTCGGAACCAAATTATTACCACTGCAGTTCGACTGTTTTCTGTAGCTCTGAGACATATTACGATTAAATTCTGCAGTAGATTCTGGAACTCTTTCAAATTTTCCATTTACATATATAGATTAATAGGTTTTTCCTTTAATTTGATTTGAAAGGTTGAACCGAAAATTTCCACCTACTCGAAGAACATTAGATACAGAAATGAGGCTATTAAATACAATAGAGTATTTAATTTTACGTTAGATTTTCAGCCAGATTAGCTGATCGGGCAGCTTGATACGCACAAGGAACACGGTGAGCATAAGTGCAAAATGCGTGGACAATTATTTTTATATTCAGTTATCAATTTCTTCTTGTGCAAAGAAGCAGTTTTTTTTACTATAATTGTGTGCGCTTATAAAATTATGGCACAATAGAAATTATGTTATATAGGCTCGTTTGCACCAAAAACCGATCATGTTTACTACTGTAAGTTGTCGTGATGAGATTTTTCACTTCTATTTCAGTTATTGAGGTGATTTTATTTTACGTGGAAGCCTCTTTGGCCATAACCGAAAACTGTAGTGATATGGGAGAACTTACTCCCTTCTAGTATCTGAACTATATATTGCAAATTAAGTGTCAGATCCAGGGTCCGCACGCGATAATTCAAGAATACACGCAAATATACGAATAACCACACGGTTATAAAATCGAATTTATACACGCGAAGTTTCATACACGCTAGCACACGCGACAAACACGTTAACATACAAACGCTTGATCCTGTCGCGATCATCCACGCATACCTACGCTTACAATCTTGCTAACAGGATAATACTCCGGCAGGGATGCATGAAACACAGCACGAGAGCCTAGAACGAGCTGAGAGGCCGCTTTGAACGAACCAAATGCAATAAGCACTGACAACGCTCGTGCTAGGTATCCGTCGTGCTCGAGCTGTAGGATTCGAAGAGCTAGCATAACGGGTTAGCACGATGAGCTAGCTCGGTAAGCTGGCACGATTTTGCTCAATGAACTAGCACGGTAAACCTGCCCGATGAGCTAAAACGATGCAGTAGAGTAAGCCATTAAACGAAAGAATAGGACGAAGAGAAAAATATAAATTGGTAAATGTGCGACAAGTTTCTGCAAAAAGCGATGCAGTCATTGTTACTCACACTAACGCGTTGTACTTTTTCTACTTTGCTATAACTCGGAGCAGCGGTGCTCATGCTTCTTGCTAGCTCAATGAACTTAGCTCTGATACATTATGAGCCAGTGCACAAGAATAGTACACGGTGCAGCACCGTTCTTGTGCATGCCTGCACTCCGGTGAACGTTAACGCGGTGTCAAGAATGAGCCTTCACACGCTCGTGTTCTTGCGATCATGAATTAATTACGTCCGGAAGTTCTTCCTCTTGGCCCTAGCAGCCTAGGTCCCATGCCCTCAGCTGGACCAATCAGCAAAAATTACGCTCATATCCACTAGACAAAACGTTCAATGGCGACATGACCAGAAACTCTAGTGATAGAGTTGATAGTGATAGAGATCTCACTCTCTTCTAGCATCTGAACCATACACTGACAACTAAGTATTAGATTCACGGCCAGTGCGATTATCCAAGAACACACGCTAATATGAAATGAACAACCGGTTTTAAAATCGAATTTATGCATGCGAAGTGACACACGCGACAAACAAACGCCCACGCAATCGAACACAATAACATACAAACGTCCGAACCCTTCGCTATGGTACACAAAGACGAACATACAATCGCGATCATCCACGCACAACTCCGCCCAAGATTTCGCTAATACAAAAACGCCACCAATGATTTAGTGACCCCTACAGCACTTCCAATCCCATCAACGCGGTCTCAAGTACACACCAATAAACGCTCATTCCCACCCGATCGTAAAGCCCATACGCCCGCACAACTGAACCGTGATGGGAAGCCCTTCCGTGAACTCCGCTCTACAGTTCCAGTAGAACAACTCTCGAAAAAGAAAGAAAGAAAACAAAATTTAAAATATCTGTAAGAATTGCATTCTGTAATAAAATTATGTTTTTGTCTACCAGTTAGTATGAAATTTAGAAACATATTTAAAGCAGTTACAAGAAAAACATTTTTAACAATTACTTCTCCGCAATGCAACCACAACAAATGTTTCCATTCACTTAGGACTTTCGTTGACACAAAATAAAAGTTTTCAAAAAATGAATTTTTTTGTAGTTTTAAGTTTTGATAAAATTATAAACTTTTTGATAAACTTTTTATTCAGCGTTTGTTTTTTTTTTGCAAAGAAGAGATTATTCCCTGCAATTTTTTCTCGGAGTGTTTTGCTACACAAAATACAGATCTCAAGCCAATTTATTTTGTATATCCTGTAAAAACTCTTAGGCCCTTTTAAAGTATTGCGCTTGAATCAAAATGCTTTGCTTTGCCGTGCATAGTGCTCAGAACCAATGCACAGTGGTCCAGATCGCTAATTTAGGAGGAATTTTTACTTTCTGACAAACCTGTATAATTTAGCCGTATCATGTCTTAGGATGAATTTGTGTACTTTAGAAGATGCTTCTTTTTATTGGAATAGTTATTAGGGTGGTTCTAATTTATCTAAAATACGAAAATAAACTTTTTACTGATGAAAGATAGAGCTCCACAGTCTTTCACAAAGTTGTAAAGTAACTTATTTTGAATAAATTTGTTGAACATATTAAAGCTCTATCTCTTTTAGTTTTTGTTATACAAGAAATTTAAAAAAAAAGATTAGGGTGTTCCTGAAAAAAACGTTTTTTTAGTATAACTTTTGTATCTTTTACTTTTTGTTAACACAACCTTTGAACAGCTTATTGAAAACTTCAAGCCGAGTATTTTTCTCCAAAACACCGAAGGTCTAACTTTTTTCTTTAAAAAGTTATGGACACTTTTCGTTAAAAAAATAGCCTATTTCAAGGCTCAATATCGCTGATGCGGGCACCTAAAATTGAATTCTGTTTCCACCACATGAAAGACCATACTTATTAGTATATTTGAGCAAAAATTGGCGAATACGATATTTTTTTAAAATTTGCAATTTAGATTTAAAGTTTGTAGTTTTGCAGGTTCAACGCATTAAAGCATTTACACACATATCGTTGTATTATGAAAAAAGCCACTTTCAAATATCATTCTCTCATCGCAGCAAGCTTTGCATAAGTGAAACGACTGTCAAAAAAGGTTTCTGATTTTATTCGTTTTAAATAAAACTAGTAAATATGGATATTAGTCGAAGAGAGTTGGCGAATTTGCTTATTGCTGGTAAAAAGACAGATGAACTGCTTAAGTTCATTACAAGTAGTAATCCAAATGTAAAATTGAGACTTGTTAATGTTCGAAAGAAATTTTATATTTTGTTAAAACAACCTTTGAACAGCTTTTAGAAAACTTCAATCCACGTTTTTTCATAACTCTGAAAGTCTAACTTTATACTTTCAAAAGTTATGGAAACTTTTCGCTCATAAATAGCCCTTTTTCAAATGTCATTATCTCTGATTGGGGCAAATAAAAGTAAGTTCGGATTGAACCATAGAAAAGAACATACTTTTAAGTATATTTGAGCAAAAATTGGAAAATATTATTTTTTTTAAGCATGTAATTTTAAATTTACTAACCAAAGTTTTAAATTTTATCGCATAGCGACATAAACAAAATTGCCTAAAGCCTTTGTATTTCCTTTTCTGTTTTGCTTACATATCAACAATACTGAATGTGTTCATTAAAAATAATTTGGCTATGACAACAATTTATGATTTATATAAGGAGAATTTATTCAATGCCAATTAATTCAAAAGTAGATGCATTGCATTTTCAGGTATATCCAGCGGTGCTCGTTGAATTCGACGTTTACATTTAAGAGAAATTATAGGATCTGATGAAACAAGAAGTCTCTTGAAAACGTCATCAAGATTGACGAGTCGATCGAATTTGCGTGCGTGGAATTCTCGGAATCTGCGAATACTTTTATTCCTGGTTTCTTGAACTTCTTCACTGCACATACCTACTGGCAGCATGTTATGTTGAATAATGCTTCCTCCATGGACCAGGAGTTTATGCACGGTTGGTGAGAGAGCGTACCAACCATACAGGCGTACATAAAGCAATCGTGTATCTTCGGCGTAACTCCGGTAAGCATCCGCGTTAATTCCCAATTTGCTGTTGATGATTGTTAATAGCACATACATACGTTCTAGCAACATTTCGTCCAACCCGGTTTCTTCTGCAACGACATCTCGGTTTCTGAAAAATTTTCGAGCTGTGTTACCATCGTTAGAATTTCCGCCACCTGGCAAAGGTTCGCTAATACGAAGACCTAAACGGTCACGTAACGCTTGTCGAGTTTTTATTTGTCGTTCCTTAAGCTCGCTGGTATTTTTGCCTACGCGCCAACGCGGTTTTGCTAGAGCTAAACGGTAAGCAATATTCAATAGTAACTCCATTGCTCGTATTAATGCATGTAAAGGTGAAAAAACATATAAACTATCCGGTGGATCGCTGGCTTCCAGTAAAGGATCATTCAATCGCTTTCCGGAGCGTTTGCATATATAACACGCTTGAGACGGTGTGCCTGTTACGTCATTCACTACCTTCGTATCAACCATGGAAAATATGAAGCTTGAACTAATCGGAATCTTGCGCATATTAACATTTACTATAGTCGGGACTAATTCATCGATTTGCTTGTTCATCGCGGCAACTTCATCCTTTGTTAGTTCAGGATTTTCCTTCTTGAAAATTAATTTTACTGGTCGGCACAGGGATACTGAAGATGGAAAATCATTATTCCAAAGAATGCAATCTCTTGACTCATCTTTCCGGCGACTAACTACACGTAAAGGTACTATAGATAGAGCAAATATATGCGAATCGTTATACTCGAATAGTTCTCCATTTTCATCTTCGTCAACGCACATTTGCTTGTATCTATGTTCAAGTGGAAAAGAGACTGTCAGTCAAAGTTTAGAAGAAAAATAATGTTGCCTACCGGGAATGGTTGCTGCTTCCATCGCAGCCCCACTTAAAGATAACAAACGTATTATCCTCAGGATGCAGTGGTAGAACTCCAATATTCAGAAACGAGATGAGTCGTTCCACGGTATGGTTAACAAGAGCTTGAAGGGGAACATACGCACAAGAAGGCTGAACAGAAATTCCTGAAAAAAATTGTTGATTCAGGGACGAATCTTTGAGAATAGTACATACCGATCGGATAGCATAGTTTCTTTTCTTCTACTATTTTATTATACGCGGGATAAATGTCCAAACCCTTCTGCATAACTGAGCTGCGTATGTTTTGGTACTGCGCCTTAGAAAAATCATTTTCACAAATAAATCTAAGTGCCTCCTCCGCAGTAAACGCTTCTGCAATCGGGACAGCCATAGATCCTAAATTCTCTACGGTAGATCTGACGGGACTTTTCGACAATCGTTCGATTTGTCTGCCAACTAAACGGAAACCAGTAGAATTAGCGTTGACGGCTGACGCTAAACCAAGTTCTTCCGTGGAATACTTATCGCGCAACTTTCCTAATCTTTTTATTTTGGCTCTGCGACATATTTCGGAAAATGGTTTCCTCTTTCGGCCTTTACCTTTACCTTCGACTTCGAATCTTAGCTTTCCTTCAAGCCACACAAAATTTTCCAGCTCAAACCGAATTTGCGTGCGCTTACTCCGAATCCACAACCTTCTAAATTCCAACATGAAGATTTTTATTTTCTTCCGAGCACTAACAAGTCTCAATTTTACACTTGGATTACTACTTGTAATGAACTTAAGCAGTTCATCTGTCTTTTTACCAGCAATAAGCAAATTCGCCAACTCTCTTCGACTAATATCCATATTTACTAGTTTTATTTAAAACGAATAAAATCAGAAACCTTTTTTGACAGTCGTTTCACTTATGCAAAGCTTGCTGCGATGAGAGAATGATATTTGAAAGTGGCTTTTTTCATAATACAACGATATGTGTGTAAATGCTTTAATGCGTTGAACCTGCAAAACTACAAACTTTAAATCTAAATTGCAAATTTTAAAAAAATATCGTATTCGCCAATTTTTGCTCAAATATACTAATAAGTATGGTCTTTCATGTGGTGGAAACAGAATTCAATTTTAGGTGCCCGCATCAGCGATATTGAGCCTTGAAATAGGCTATTTTTTTAACGAAAAGTGTCCATAACTTTTTAAAGAAAAAAGTTAGACCTTCGGTGTCTTGGAGAAAAATACTCGGCTTGAAGTTTTCAATAAGCTGTTCAAAGGTTGTGTTAACAAAAAGTAAAAGATACGAAAGTTATACTAAAAAAACGTTTTTTTCAGGAACACCCTAATCTTTTTTTTTAAATTTCTTGTATAACAAAAACTAAAAGAGATAGAGCTTTAATATGTTCAACAAATTTATTCAAAATAAGTTACTTTACAACTTTGTGGAAGACTGTGGAGCTCTATCTTTCATCAGTAAAAAGTTTATTTTCGTATTTTAGATAATTTAGAACCACCCTAATAACTATTCCAATAAAAAGAAGCATCTTCTAAAGTACACAAATTCATCCTAAGACATGATACGGCTAAATTATACAGGTTTGTCAGAAAGTAAAAATTCCTCCTAAATTAGCGATCTGGACCACTGTGCAATGCTGGTAAAAAGCGAAGACTCCATATCAAGAAGACTGGCAACTCTGTCCAGAATCCGGAGACAGTAACAGCAACGCCACTTGCGGGTAAAGGTGGTACTTTCCATAGTGATGCACACACACATATACATTTATACATAAAGCTTCCTCCCTTCTTCCAATAGAGGCGCTGTAACCTCTGTCGCTTCTCGTTTGTATGGGGGAAGGAAAGAGATATCAGTCTTCTTGATATGGAGTCTTCGTAAAAAGTCTAATGTTTCATCGGTCTTTCGCGATTTTGAAGATTTTTGGGTGAATTTTGGAGGAATTACTGTATTGTAGAATCAGTCGGGAAGTGCCAATTCGAACAATAATCGCTGTAATACTTTATTTCTTGCCGAAGTGATCGTTTAGTGACGAAATGAGTGAATATGAAAAACAAAAGAGGAACTCTGGTCAAAGAACGTGACTTCGAATGATTTCATATTAGTCCGAGTTTTTGGAGTATTTACATACAGGTTTCAAAGCTTAGCCTTGCGAAAGTCACCTCTATCAGATGCTATCATATCAGACATCCAATAATGATAATTTTCGATAGATTGCGCCAGGCAAATAAAATCATTTTGCAGAACAATCTACAAGTCGCTGATCGTGATGCATTAGAATCAAAATCAATATCGTGTTTATGGATAATGGCAAAATCGAGATTCGACTGCACGATATGGCACCTCGAACTTGCGATACGGTCTTTAAAAATGTCGCTGTTCAGAAAAGTGGAATTATTACAAAGGACACATGAAAAAAACTATTTATTCCTAGGTATTTCAATAATGGTTACGCGGTAAGATTGCGTCCTTCCTACCTGGACCAACAATACAAAACACGACAGAATATTTAAATCTACAAACCACGCTTTGCAGTAATCAATGCCTCGCGAGTGGGAGACCCCTTAAATAACAAATCTAGCTAAACATGTCAAATGATCCTAAGTGCAAATGACAATTTCTCTTTGTTTACTTTCTCTTTCGCTAATAACTCGGCAGTTTATACGTTTGTTACTCAACTCTTAGCAGAATAAGCTAGTCGAAATCAAAGTTTTTCGATATATCCTGAAACAATATTGAAAAGTTTTAAGATGACGCCGTATTAATCGAAACAGAAAGTAAACAAAGAGAGACTCTTATTTGCACTTAGGACCATTTGACATGTTTGTCGAGAAATGTACATGGAGGAAACCGATCAGGACACTAGCACAGGCACTCTGGCATATAATTTCTGTGCTCCATCAATTACATTGAATTCAGAAAATATTTCGATTATAGAGGTTTTAAAATTAGGGTAATTTGCTTCTTTTTTTCGTGGTAGAAAAATCTCTTTTGGAAAAACTCTAACCCTGTGTGCGGGGTTTGGAATTGAAGCAATCGATTTACCAGCTGCGCTGTGCCAACCCCAAAAACCATTGTTAAAAATCTCATTACCTGTAGTAAAATATAGTAAACAAGAGAAATACTAAACAGTCTAAATAACTTTAGTGTTATAAATTTTGAGATAAAATGGGTACGGATTTTTCCTAGCCCACAGTTGGTCAGCTTAGGTATGAAAGTATCGCGCACGGAAGTGAAAGCGGTGTGATTGGCTAACGAAGAGTGTTTGACGTGGATCTTTGATTCCGATAATTATCGCGAGTGATTACCTATTGTTTACCCGAAAAAGGCTGATGTGAGTTCGCTTCGATCTGGCTCTTATCAAAAGGAACTTGGCAGATTTCGGCGCAATAGTAAATTCAAGATCAACAAATTCATGATTTGCGATTGCTGAAAAAGAGCACCGAATTTCAAGAGAATAAATAATTCATCTCACGATAAATTTTCAAATTTTTTGCACATATCGTCCCGATATACTTCTAAGAATAGATTCCAATAGATAAACCCAAAGATTTTTGATATCAGGGCATTAAAAATTCAAATAATGTACAACCTAGTCAAAATATCGCCCATTTACGCACAGAAAATAGCGCTTCCCAAGTCTGGCACGACTGATTTGTGTATCTAGCGCGCTACGCTTCTATGAATGACGTCATCGTCGACTATTTAAAGAACAGTTTGTTTTCACAGCCAGTGTAGCTGAGTTAGAAGTCCGTTGCACTGGCTGTGGAGGTATGCTACCCAGTTCCGTCCAACACGCGACTGAGCTTGTCCATTCAAACACTATGTTTTCTTTTGTGTTGTGCTCGTTTCCAGCACACTTTTATGTAAAATCTTGTACACAATTATTTGTACCGTAAAACGAGGTATCTTTGATCACCGGGGAAAGTTTGATCAAATGATATTTTTTCAGTAACGTACGATAAATCATCTAGCAAAATCATCGTAACAAAATTCCAACCATCCTCCAACCATCCTCCAAACATGTTCAGCATCTACCGGCAATGATTATTTCGTCATTTAATGTGCCTTTTATGAACAAATTGAAAATGATACAACTCTTACGCATCATTATAAGCTGTTCAAACAATTCCTTGTACATTAATGAAATCGATCAACTTCAACTGAACTGATCACTTTTCTAGAAACCGTAGATATGTTTGTCAAATAAGTCATCTTAAAAATCCGAGATTTTTTATGTTAACTATTTAATTTCAACTATTTTAGAGAAAAGTCGGCAGTATCCTTCTAAGCAATTTTGTTTTCTTTCGAGACGACACAATATCGGGCCATAAAATTGCCTACGGATATGCAATTTACAAATTCAAACAGTTACATCTACCTGAATTAAATTAAGTTATTCGAAAAACTGTAGAAAAAATGATCAATGTTCCCCCGTTTTACGGTACACAAAATTGCTTGTACATTCGAGCTACATTTGCAAACACGGTTAACATAGTGTCGTGGTAGTAGTTGTCTCTTTCACTCTACCCATCATCATCAGCGTTGACTCATTTGGCTTTGTGCGCTGGGGTTCAATGTTTGGGGCGAATGTGTAGGTAGGTATATCTAATTTGTTACTAACAAATTAGGTATACCTACCTACACAATTTGTTGGCGATTGCATGCGTAACCTGCCTGATAGCAATTTGTGCTTTTGTTGCGCAAAGACGAAAACTTCCCTAGCAACAAATTTACGCGGATCGATGGAAAGCACAACGAAAGTTTATTATTTACGTTCAATCAATTGATTGATTCATTTCCACTCAGCCTATCCTATTTTGATTCTGCTAATAGGTACATACTACAAAGCCTATTTATGAATGAATACACTGCCACTCGAAAAACCGTTCCAAAACGCATCTAAATCTGTATATAAAATTGTCGTCGATACTTGTATATTTATAGTTTCGATATATGATTAAAACAACTGTGTTCGCTACATTTCTATGCGTACTTTGGGAAAATTACAATAATGGCAAAATATAACTAGAAAACTTGCTGTATAGATGAAATGTGACTATATGGTCTAAAATTGGATTTTTCTTCGTCGGTCTGGGTTTTTTGCAGCACACAATCGAAAAGTTTTTACAATTTTTCAAAGCATGCATTGTGCTATAAGATTTAAAACAGTTCCAGATATTCGTTCGGCCGCGGTTTTCTGTCTTCTTTCTTCAGATCTTCTCAAATAAGTTTAATCGGATTCGATCACCTACTACAAATGAAATGACCTGATAACCTAGAAGGTTTGGTTCAATATGGAACATTGGATGTTGATTGGTTGTGCTTAAACTATACGTAAGAAATATATTTGATTTATTATTACTCTAAATGTACCAAGAAAATAAATATTTTACATTAAGCAGTATAGTCCTATGCCTACAGTTCGTGCAACCCCATAGGGCTACCCCTTGTAGTTTTTATAGGACTTTGCGTGCAGCGAATTGATCACAATTTTTGTACATTATAGTGTATCATTTATTTATTTATTTATTTATTTATTTATTTATTTATTTATTTATTTATTTATTTATTTATTTATTTATTTATTTATTTATTTATTTATTTATTTATTTATTTATTTATTTATTTATTTATTTATTTATTTATTTGGGAGTAGGGAAAAGCCCGCTGGAGCTGAATCTCTCTCTCCAGCAAGCATAAAACCTCCTCATCTTTTATATCAACAGATAACAGACATCCAAATGATACAATTCGTCACTTATAACTACAATTAAAACTAACAGCATAATCTAAATAACTAGGAACTAGCACTAGACTACAGCTAACAAGATAATGAGCTTAGAAAGGATTTCTTGACAGCGTTACGGGACAAATGGAAGTCGAAGACATTGGAACAGCGATTGCAAAGACGACACATACTGACAAAAGGTGCGTTATTACCATAATTTGTTCTGGCTACCGGAATGCGAAAGAAAGAATGGGTTCGAAGACTGCGACGACGAATGTCGATGTCCAAAAGATGTAGAAGTTCAGAGCAATCGATTCGAGATTGCAGTAGGTCGGGAATGAAAACGGCCTTCGAAACTTCCAGGCGTACAGACAGAAGATCGAGGTCAATAAGCCTACAGCGATCTATGTAGCTCGGTAGGTTCAGTGGGTCCCTCCATGGGAGTCGACGAAGTGCGAAACGAACAAATTTACGCTGAATAGCTTCAATTCGTTGAATATCATTTTGGTAGTAAGGTGCCCAGACTACATTGCCGTATTCGAGTGTAGAGCGAACCAAAGCACAATAGAGTGCTGTTAAACAATGTATGTTGGTAAAGTTCTTAGTGACTCTGAAAACGAATCCCAACAGCTTAGAGGCCTTAGAAATAGTGTACTCAATGTGGTGCTTGAAGTTTAGTTTGGGATCTAAGTAGACTCCTAAATCTTTAACAGATGATTCCCGTTTGAGATCAGGTATCTGCTACGCCGCCATGATTTCAAAGCCAAGATCTAAAACGTCGTGTTAAGATTGATCCACAATAAACATAATCGACTTCATTCGACACAACTTTGTGATGGTCCAGTTCGTTTAATTTGTTGGTATCATGGCGAAAAGTTTTTGTTATTCGCTGACATATTCAAAACAACACTTTTCTTCACTGTTCGGTCCAATTTTTTCACTTTTCGATAAACATCTAAAGATCGAGTTATACCGTACGGTGTATGATTAGTGCAGAACGAGCTTCAAGCAAAATGAGCAGAACAATCTGAACTGTCAGTGGGGCCCATAATTTGTGTGCCCGCTGAGATGTTGACTTATGTCAGTTCAATGCAAACGGGATTGGGGGGCCATATACGTGTTTGAGATCGATTTGTGAGATATTGTAGTCGAAATTAGCTTTCGAATGTTTGCGAGTAAAAGATATAACCGAACACTTGGAGGCGTTTAATATCTTCCTATTGGCATAGCACCAATTAGTAAACACATCCAACTGGGACTGCAAGAATTTTGCGTCTTTGGCATTCCTGATAAGCTGAAATAGTTTGAAGTCGTAAGCAAACGAAAGTTTCATACATTTCAGCAAATGGTTTAGGTCGTTTAAATAGAGCAAAAATATGAAAGGTCCGAGATGACTGCCCCGAGGAACTGCCGAGCTGGCAGCAAATGGTGATGTCGTAGAGTCTCCAATTTTTACTGCCATTTCACGTACGGTTAGGTACGAGTAAAGCCAATCCAGAAAGGAGCCATAAAATCCAAGTCTACTTGATTTGGACACAGTTATCTGGTGATTAATTTTGTCAAACACCGCGGAGAAGTCGGTATAAATGGCATCTACCTGTAGTCTTGCTTGTAAACACTGAATGATGAAGGATGTGTAAGATACTAAATTTGTAGTAGTTGACCGTTTAAGCATAAAGCCATGTTGGGTCTCGGATATGTAGCTTGAGCAGTTATGAGTGATAAAATCAAGCACAATCAGTTCGAATAGTTAAGATACTGCACATAATGCAGCTATTCCTCAATAGTTCGAAAGACGCTTTTGTTCCATTTTTTTGGACACTGGGAAAATGTATGTTTTTTTTCCATAAGTCAGGGAATCTTCCTGACGACAGAGAGCTATTGAACACCATTGATAACGGAAGCAGGAGACTATCTGAGCATTTTCAATAATATGCTGTAATTTTTATATACAAAAATATCGACAAGCGACTCGGTGACGAAGCATTTTGTAGAAAGTCTCGGGGGAAAACATGCCTTGCGGTGTTACCTGCCATTAAAAAACTACTTAACCGATTTCTTTCAAACTTTGCATGCACAGTGTACATAAATATATGACATTTCACGACAAAAACCATGTGCAGAGTTGCACATGATTACGGATGTCTTCTATTTCATGAGCATGAATGGTCAGTCGTGAAAATTATACTAGGAATCATGAACTAGTTCATGAAAACATGAACGATATTTTTTGATTTTGTCAACTATTTCACGGCAACACATAATCAGATGTGACTATTAGATCAGGAATTACAAATCAGTTCACGTTTCTATGAATAAGATTTCATGATTTTATGAACTATTTCAAGAGCACGACTGGTCAAGAATAATATTTTTCAATTTTGTGAATTATTGCACGAGCTCGAATGGTAAGTCGTGACTATTATACAAGGAATCATGAACTAGTTCACGAATATATAAAAATTATTTCATGGTTTTGAGAATTAGTTCATGATCATGAATGGTGAATTGTGACTAATGCGCTAGAAATTAGGAATCAGTTCACGTATACATGAATAACATTGTGCGGTTCTGTAAACTATTTCACGAGCACGGTTATTGAATCGTGACTATTATATTTGGAATCATGAACTAGTTCACGATGATTGAAAAGATTCATGAATATTGTTTCGCGTTTCGTGAAATAGTTCACGAGTAAATATGTTTCACAATAGATCAAATAACTGGTCGCAGTGGTTAATGTACCCAACAAAGAAAAAAATATTTATTTTTTTAATTTTGATTATAGAGGTTTTACCCTTAAGGTCATTCGCCTCTTCGGGTTAGAAAAATCTCTTATGAAAAATTTCTAACCCTATGTGCGGGGTCGGGACACGAACCAAAAAAAATATGTTTTTAAAAGCTATGAATAAAATCACGATTCAACCTTTGGTTTTATGAATAATATTCATAAAGTTGTGAACTAGTTCACGTATAGAAAATCGACTCAATAATGGTATGGCAAAAACCGTGCCTGACGTTTACAAAACAGAAAAAAATCTCTACAAATAAAAGCGTTATGTAGGCGTTACTGACTAAAAATGGAACATAATTATAAAACACATGATTTTTGTTCTTGGTCCTGTTTTCGTAACGTAAAAACGTGATTGTTTCAGAATTCATGGCACTTTATTCACATTTTTTTTCGTGTACACTTGGGAAAAACTGGCTCTACTATTACAACTAAACCGACATGACAGGCTGCCTTGACCCAATAGTTGTAATGCACGTTTATATGCGAAGTAATAGCCAAAACAATACCGTTTGATTTTGCAAAGTATGCTTATCTTCTTGCTAGAAAGTACGGGAACATGGGGAGACTTGACCAAGTGCAAAATTCTATTTTTGGCTATGGCGTCTTCTCTTCGTTTCTTAAATTTTTTTCAAAACTTTTTTTATACTTGTTTCGAACCCTTAAGATAATTTTAAAAGTTTGGAATGAAAAATCCTTTCCTTACAGAAAATATTCCATGATTAATAAATTTGCATTAAATAATGTAATTTTTTATCAAACTTTGTATGAATATATCTACTCGACTACTAATTACTATTAAAGTACTAAGATATCATCTTATTCTTTATGAAGCAGTGAAATGATTTTACATAAATTGGAGCATTGGAATAGTTATTACTAGAATTTGCATGACATTAAACGCAATAACTAATGTTGGGGAGACTTGACCAAGTGGCAATTAGCTGAAGACAGATACAAAATTCCTGATATTTACTATGCTTTGGTATCTACTGTTAATGTTAATGACGCCATCAAACATAAGTCTATATATTTTAGTATTAGTAAATAAAGTTACCAGTGGTAGGACTGATTTTGTGACGTGTGAACATGCAATTTAAGCAGTACAGTTAATCCTTAAAAAATGCATTAAAAAATCGAAATTTATTAAATGCAATCCTTTTATATTTTTTACTGCTACCTAAGGAACTCGAGAATATGGAAAAAATAATTACAGTATGTTTTATGTCATTATTTTTTGTTATGATTTTTCAAAATTCTCTTGGTGAAGTCTCCCCAGTCATTGGTAAAGTCTCCCCGCAGTTTTGTAACTTTTAAAAAATTAATTTAAAAAATCTGCAAAAAATCATGAACACGCACAATAACTTTGCACATTATATCTCATTGACTTTTGAAAGATTGAAGGCTTTTTAGAGATGTATGCAGGTTTAGCTGAAAACCTGGTCAAGTTTCCCCATGTTCCCCTATATGTAAAAATATACACAATCGGGTTTTGCCTTTCTCCTATAGAAAGGTTATGCAATCACGCTGAAAATCGTCACCTAATCCCGGCCAATTTTTTTGACTTACATAGGTTTTCTGCATTTTAACAGGGTCGTAATTAGTGGGATACGGTGAGGGGCACCCCCCACATCACTCACCACCCTTCCCTAAACCGCCCTTCCCTCATCAAGTACCCCTCCACGCGAATAAAATTTTCTAATTCCTCTAGAATAAACTTTCCTAGTGGGTCTAAAAAACCAGTGAAAAATTTGGTTTGGAATAATTTAGAGTTGAGAGACTAATTTAAAATTTCATAACAAGTTGAAAATTTTTGGCGGGGTTCAAACCCCCGAACCCTCTTCCTGGATCCGCCGCTGGTTTCAAGTGTTTCAGCGTCGACACATAGTAACTCATGTTCGCAGCTGTCGATTCATTGTACTTATGTGTAAATCGCACTGAATATCTAATAGACAGTTCCACCATTATATTAAACATAACCAGCCATGGAATCGTAGTTTGGATAAATGAGAAAGGCACAATTGCACCACTAGGTGGATTAAAACGGGTTTTTCACTTAGTTATAAACATAGAAAAAAAACTACTCCTGCTAGCGAAATAGCTAGCGCGCTACAGTCGTTGTGGAGTCCGCAAAGAAAAAGCATTTGATGCAGACATTTAATTCTTTTACTGCATAAATTCATATAGTATTCTAAGTAATAGTAGAAAAATGAAATTTATAAATTGTTTTACTGGCCTTTAAGTTATTTAAATGATCAAATGCAACAAGTTTTCCATCACTATCACAACTATACCAGCTATCACAACTATTTGGTCAGCTACCCCATTCTACCTTTGGCCATTGTTTTAGGAATTATTAATTTCCCAAATTCGGATGATGCGGAAGAATTGGGAAAGACTCCTGATTAACAAAAGAAGAGTTGATCCGTTTCCTCACTTTTTCAAATCTCCCACCAGATCAGAAGTTTTAGCGCAAATTTCTACATTCTTTTCTCTCGAGCATTCTCTGGGACGGTAAACTTGGGCTTTAAACTGATATATTCCCATTTATGGAGATAGTTTTTAGGTAAGTTTCGTCCTCCATCCCGCTGATCAACTGCGTATAGAGTTCCGTGGCCCGGGTTTTACGGATGATATTTGCAAACATGTATGCAAACATCATGGATTGTCATATTCGGTTTGCTCCTGAATACTTTGAACTCTTGAATATCCATTGTTGCATCTAGAGTTATTTGTATCTCGTATTGCCCTTTCATCTGTAGATAGACTTTCGTGCACAATTTGAAAGCAGCAAAATAAATATTCTCACGAAACTGCACGGGAGACAGTAAATAAACAAACCGAATATCTTATGCACAATCTTAGAGAGGGCGTTAAATGTTGTTTTTGTTAGCCACCGCAACAACCAAACTATGGTAGATGCGGTGTGAGAATATTTTCGTGTGACAAAATTTTTTTGCCGTGAGTCTATTTGGGGGTAAAATTCGCAATAAATAAATAATAAATATCAAATTCATAATTCGACGATGTCGGCCTATCTTCTTCAGTCTTAGTTTTGGGATAGTTTTCACATAGGACATTTCAAAATTACATTCAGATCCTAGTGATTATCTCAAGTCATTAGTGATTAAGGCATTTATTAATTGGCATTTATCATTTTCAATTTTTTTCATACAGCCACGAGCCAATTTACCTTTCAAGCAATTATGAATCTAGTGAATAATTATTTTCACATCATTCTTCGATTATGGTTATACGGTCTGATAGCACCAATTCTGTTCTTACCTTGCAAGCGATAGCAGCCAACAAACTCTTCTAATCTGATTGTGCCTTGGACAATCTGTTTTCATTGTTCGTATGCGCCCACTTCCCAATCAATTTATGCTTTTTTTCAACTAAAATATTGATACATGCTGTTCGAAATTGTGTCAAGGTCCGGCTAACCACACGATGAGTCACACGCAACCGCAAATCCGCTGGCACTTAGTGGCCCCGGGCGTGTGAAAAACACCGAAGAAGATAGCTACATATTTCAATATGCATACCGGAAAGGGCTTGGGAAAAATGTGTTCGGTGATAATGAAATTATTTACGATTTGTTGTTCTTGTGAACGACAAAGTAAGAGTGTTTGTTCCGATGGACAAGTTTGGTTCAGGGCAGGTGAACAATGGATGAGTCGACCGCATCAAACTAGCCAGTAGATGCGGTATGTATTATTAATCATCATGGGTCCATCCCACCCGAGCCGGTGCGGTCAGCCAAATGGGTTTCGAATCCGTGGAAAACAATTACCTGCGCGAGTCAAGATCGCGTACCAGTTTTTTTTGGTGCATTGTAATCAGACAACTAGTTTATAGTCAGCGGTTGGTAATGAAGGCTAGACCCATTCTTTTTATATAAGAACATATATTTAACCATAGATTTCATTTTTTATTTCTATCATTTCGACACACTGGACACTGTGGTGGATGAAAGGCCGGATAGGCGGGAAGGGCTAGTTTCACCGATCCACTCTCAGGAATACTGCCTAAAATGTGTGGGGCTTTTCCTGCTGCGAAATCCGCCACAATTAGCGGCAAATATGCAGTTACTGCACCTGATCGCACCGGTTCACCGGACGCTGGGACGACAGGACTCCGCGAAGGGTTGAAATCTGTATCGATGCTCGACGGAAGAGCTGCATTATTTGGGTGGTAATGATAACCGGGACCAGAGCTAGGCCCAGTAATGGAAGGAGTATTGCAGTCCGAATTCCTCGAGAGTAGGTGATTGATAAGCTTTTTCAGGGTAGACTTCACTTCCTGTATGTCCTGCCCGATAGAGAACAAGTCACCCCTGTCAGCGTTATCTGAAGGTAGAACGAGATTAGTAAATTGATTAATTACATGTTACTGTTACCGAACTCACTTGGATTCACAACGGTTTCCGATTGTGTCGTTGCTAAATTAAGGATCAAGTTCTCGTGCGGTTTTCGTGTTGACAGGCCCACTCCGGCATTGAGTTTTACTTTTGGATAGATCTCAACTGGTTTTTCAACGACCTTCGACGGATAGTCTGTGAAATATTACAATAATTTTAATGTTCGACATTTTTCAAAAGCAAGTTTACAAGTTTACCATTATAAACCCGCTTGGGAGCAGCAGTCGTCCGAGGTGCCAGCGTAGTTCTTGGACTCGTCGGGATAGACCCTTTGCTGATTGTAACCGTACCTAGTGCTACGTTTCTCGTTGGAGCTATTGGTCTCGGAGTTGTAATGGCATTCGCAACCGGTCGAGGCGATGGCCGTGAAGTAATTTGCTTTGGATTCGCCGGTCCAATGATGACTGAACCATCGTCCCGAACGGTGGCATCTTCCGGCAGAGCGAATTGGTTCGATTCTTTCTGACTAAAGTAGAGATATCGACATACCTCTGGGAAGTAAAGTTGATCCCACGAGAGATTCTCCTCGACGGCTTGCAGCAGTTGCTTTCTGTGGGTTTAGTTTAGAATATGATTTAGACTTGCTAGAAACTCTAAGGATCTAACACTTACACACTATCCCCCACCCGTTGCCGGTAGACTTTGGTCGTCTTGTTGAACGCCACTATCCGATAGCCCTTCAGATCCGACACGTAGTGATAGAGATGGGTACCATTTTTGGGATCCACGAAACCGTAGCATCCGTACGTGACATCATCCGGGCCCTTGACCTTGTGCTGGAACTGGTTGAAACGTTTCTTGGCTACGTTGTACCCATAGTTGAAGGATCCTTCCCGCGTTTTGAACTGATGGTATGTTTTCGAGTCGGAATCAACATTTACATTGATGTTGATGTTCTCGTTGTCCAAAGCGGAGACGATGTAGGCTAGCAGCACCGAAGTGAATATCTGGAAAACAGGAATAATCTAGATTAATATAATGATTCAATTCTGATTTCTAACTTGGAATAAACATAGAAAAAACACTGATAACTGGGAAAACCAACTGATACGTCTGATGTCTAGGCCCTACGATGTGTCCCATAAGTTCTACCTTTAATCGGGAGATGCGGTTAAAGATTCCGTTTAGCACCTGTTTCATTTTAGACGGTTGGATTGCTGCATGATCGATAGGACGCCAACTATTTTTGGCGCACCGACAAATATAAAAGCTCGTATTCCGAATCGAAATATTGTAAAATGTATTTATTGCGTAATAACCGGTAAACCGACCGCCTGCGGCGGTGGTCGATTCTCTACTACTGTCTAAATATATTTTTATACGCAGAATTATCTATTAATATTAAACCAAACGTAATGACATGCTAGCAACACGACTAAATCTATGTGGATCTCACTCTCCTTATCTCTCGTTTTTGGGAGTGAGATTGTTCTCACTGCCTTCCGCGATCGATAGATGATGGCGAAGATGAAAGCAAATGGAACGGCCATAAATTATGCTGTGATGCAACATCCTCCCCACCAAAACTAGCAGTTTTATACTATCTTACTGGTAACTAAATGTATCTTCAGAGAAACTGCGACAATTTACTACTACAGTTGGATGTTGTCACGGAGTTTGTGGATAAACTTTCCTCTTGGTGTTTACTAATTTTCGCAGTGTGTGATTTTGTTACTGTGGTTGGTCTCCGATAGTTGTACGATGCTGACGTCTTTATACCATGCAAATATCTGTTGTTTGTTCGTTTATGCGAGTTGGAAGACATTGTGGTAATCCTGTTTGACTGACAGAATTAAAGCGAGGCCCAGGTAAGTCAGAGCCAGTGGTCAGGATTTGACGAAATTTGCTAGTTCTTTGACCAGAAAATGCGAGGATATTGACTTCTCAGACGAAGCATCCCTAGCCAGACTGCGCTGAGTCTTAATGAGGCAAACATATCTAGCGGAACTAGTGATTTCACTGACCATCGATGTGACACTGATTCATAAGACCGAAGAACGGCATTGGCTGAAAAATAGCTGACGGTGATTTCTTTGACCGAAGAGCGGCAGTAACAACGGCTGCTGTCCGGATGACAGATACAGTTTCATACGTTGGTAGGTATACGAGAATGGTGAAGCTTTGATAGCACTTGCTGCATCTTTTGACAGAGACTTGAGTGGATCTTACATACATTACCAGCAGAATTAGCGTAGCCACTGGCTATTGGCACTGAATCAATGGCGCAGATGCCATCTGATACCTTCAATACAGCAATGGCGCGGGTATTATGTTCAAACTGTAGACCAGCGTCCGTGAAGTCACATACGTTGGGTTTTGTCTGTTATCTTCGATATCTTCTGATCCTGTGGCACTAAACACGGACGAAATTTTTGTTACTTATACCCAATCCTGGTCACGGCACCATTATGATACGTCTGATGTCTAGGCCCTACGATGTGTCCCATAAGTTCTACCTTTAATCGGGAGATGCGGCCAAAGATTCCGTTTAGCACCTGTTTCATTTTAGACGGTTGGATTGCTGCATGATCGATAGGACGCCAACTATTTTTGGCGCACCGACAAATATAAAAGCTCGTATTCCGAATCGAAATATTGTAAAATGTATTTATTGCGTAATAACCGGTAAACCGACCGCCTGCGGCGGTGGTCGATTCTCTACTACTGTCTAAATATATTTTTATACACAGAATTATCTATTAATATTAAACCAAACGTAATGACATGCTAGCAACACGACTAAATCTATGTGGATCTCACTCTCCTTATCTCTCGTTTTTGGGAGTGAGATTGTTCTCACTGCCTTCCGCGATCGATAGATGATGGCGAAGATGAAAGCAAATGGAACGGCCATAAATTATGCTGTGATGCAACACCAACATTTGGGTAAGGTACATTATTAGTGGATTGTCCTCGGTTGTGAGCCACATGTCATTTTTGACTGGCAAAATCGAGTTAAAAAGCTGACTAGATCCGGGCAGACTAAATCGGGGACTGATAAAATGGGATGTTACATGTTGGAAATGGATGCTTGGCGCAATTTTGAAATCCAGGAAGGCGACTTTTGGTTGAGTAATTGTCTCGGCAACCTTAACATTGGTATTAGAGTAAATGAGAAAAATTGATGCTTGGAACCCTAACAATCAATATAGCAATTTTTGGAATGGGCTTGACTAGGAAATAACAAAAATCGAATGGATTTCAAAATGGCGTCAGTATCGGTTTTCGTCAACCCCATTCCGAAAATATTCGTATTGTTGAGGTTGTAGATAATTTATGTTAACCGGAAATCGCTATATTGATGTCTAATTGGCTCACATCGATTTCCGTTAGGCACTCGTCAACTTCATTCCGAAAATATCCATATTGTTAGAGTTATAGAGAATTTATCTAATCTGGAAGTCGCCATCTTGGATTTCCAAATGGATTCAGACATCGATGTACTCGTCAATCGCAATCCGAAAACACAGAGCAGGGTTTACGTCCAGGCCCGACGAGAGGGGGGGGGTCAGGGGGGGCAACTACCCTGGGGCCCGGGTCTGTTTTGGGGGCCCGCATTTTTAACTGAATTAAATTTATTTTAATTTAATTGATGAAGTTTATTGTTTCTGTCGACACTGCAAATATATTACAATCAACTACTTCAACTTAAGCGGCATTAATTGGGTTCGCAATAATACATCATTTCTGTACCCAGACTCATCACACTCATCAACTAACACGTGTATCACTCAGCTACTCGACGGTTACAGCACCGCGGGGCTAGTTCAACTATGTGACGACAACAACTGTATTTTGGATCTTTGCTTTGGAAGCCAGGAGCTCTCCGATCACTTTGCCGTTTGTCGTACTCCAGCTCCTCTCGTTAAACTATACCAACACCACCCTGCTCTTCATTGTTTTCTCCGAAAATGTGTACCTTGTACATTCTAAGATACCACTGAGAAACTGACATATGCCTATCGCAAGACAGATATTCGAGGAATGCACCTTTTCTTGTCTCGTATCAATTGGAATGAAATCTTGCCACAATCTGATGCAAACGCAGCGGCTGAAATTGTTTCGAACGTACTGATTTATGCTATCGACCAGTTTACTCCTAAAAAACTCAATCATGGCTGTGAATATCCTCTATGGTCGAATCGTACACTAAAAAAGTTTAAATCGGCCAAAAGGTCAGCTCTAAAAAAGTTTTCGAAATGCCGAACCGATATGCTAAAGAATCAGAATCTTCTTAAATCATTGTTACAAGAGACTTAATAAGTCTCTCTTCAATTCCTACCTTCATCGTATTCAGAGCCACCTTCGTAACAATCCAAAAAAGTTTTGGAATTACGTTAATGAACAGAGGCGTGAGTCAGGTTTACCCACTTCTATGTCGCTAGGTGATTTAGAAGCGACTTCATTGCCGGACATCTGTGAGTTATTTCGCCAACAATTCAGCAGTGTTTTTACCAATGATACTCTTAATAATCAACAAGTCTCCGCAGCAGCCGACAACATTCCCCGTAGGACTAGTATTGGACCTCATTTCACGATATCTTCCGATATTGTGCAAAAAGCTTGCACAAAACTCAAGTGTTCTAACACTCCTGGACCTGACGGAATCCCATCATCTATCATTAAAAAATGCTCGTCGTCGCTTTGCCTACCTCTGTCCGTCGTTTTCAATATATCGTTAAGTTCCGGAGTGTTTCCTACCATCTGGAAATCATCTTACGTTTTTCCGGTTTATAAAAAAGGATCCAAAAGCGAAGTTCCCAATTACCGAGGAATCGCATCTTTATGTGCACTATCGAAATTATTGGAGCTCATCGTTCTCGAGTTTTTGACACATTGTTGTTCTAGATACATCTCAGAAACTCAACATGGTTTCATTCCCAGGCGATCTACTTGCACTAATTTAGTAGCCTACACCTCATTTATCGCTCGCTCGCTACAGGATCGATTGCAGGCTGATGCAATATACACCGATCTGTCGGCCGCCTTCAATGAAATCAACCAATGGCTTCGATCTTACTTGTCAGGCCGTAAAATGTCTGTTAAAATCGGGAATCATTTATCCTCATCCTTCGACGTAACGTCCGGCGTACCTCAAGGCAGCCATATCGGTCCTTATATTTTTCTTCTATACATAAACGATCTGGATTCATTGATTAAGTGCTTCAAGGTGTCTTATGCCGATGACTATAAGTTATTCCATATAGTTAAAAGTTACTCTGATGCTTTGTTTTTGCAATCTCAGTTAGACATTTTCGCTAATTGGTGCATGACTAACAGGATGGTTTTGAATGCCTCGAAGTGTTCTGTGATTACGTTTGCACGAAAACGCTCCATCGTAACATTCGACTACACTATCTTGCAAAACAAATTAAAAAGAGAAACTACAGTGAAAGATTTAGTGGTTCTTGTGGATTCAAAGCTTACATTTAAGGATCACATTGCTTTTATCTCGTCTAAGGCTTCGCGTAATCTAGGAGTTATTTTTAGGGTTACTAAGCATTTGACTAACGTACAGTGCTTAAAAACGTTGTACTGCTCGCTCGTTCGTTCCACACTGGAATACGCCGCCGTTGTTTGGGCTCCTTTCTACAAGAACAGCATTCAACGCATCGAGAGTATTGAGCGTAAATTGGTGCGTTTTGCGCTGCGCCACCTGCCTTGGAGCGATCCCTACAATCTGCCCAGATACGAAGATCGTTGCAACCTTATTGGTCTTGAAACACTGTCTTTGCGCCGCAATGTGACCAAAGCGTCTTTTGTCTCTGATCTGTTATTGTCTCGCATTGACTGCTCTGATTTACTCCGTCTTCTCAACATTGATATTCGCCTCCGAAACCTTCGTTCCTACTCTTTTGTCCGTCTTCCAGTGTCTCGTACTAATTATGGCAAAAATGAACCCGTCAGTAGCATGTGTAGAGTGTTCAATCAATGTTACAATGTCTTTGACTTCAATTTGTCTCGCACTTCTTTAAAAAAAATTGTTTTCGCGCACCCTTTCCCAAACCTGATAGTGTTAGCCAATTTTTTATGTTAATGTTAATACTTTACCTATGTAAGATAGAGTTTAAGAAGTGTTTATTTTAAGCAGTGTTTAGTGTTAGTCATTGTATCATTTGGTTTGTTTGTTAAATGTTGATACCTAAAAGATAGAGGTTTTGTGCCTACGGGAGAAGGAGCTTTTGAAAATCCACTCCCGCGGGTTTTTCCCTCTCAATAATAATAACTACGTTCCAATCGTTCCAATGGTTTTCTGAAGTACGTGAACGTAACCCAATTAGATTCATTTAACAGTGCAATAGAACCATTCTGGTTTCATTTATCGCAAGTGTTTGTCAAAGTGTACAGTATGAAGTTGTTTACAATTTATCATATTCTTAGCTAATGTTACTAATAAAAGTTGGATATTTTCGGAATGGGGTTGACGAGTAGATGACGAAAATCAATGAATGAAGCCACTTTGAAAACCAAGATGGCGAATTCCAGTTAAGACATCTCTATAACCTAAAATATTGACATTTTCGAAAAAAGATAATCATAGAATAGATATAGGTATATTGATTTGTGATGCGGATGATATGATTACAGAAAACTTCTCTGAACCAGAAGACGCTATATTGGCCTTCAAAAGGGCATCGCTCATCTACTCGGCAAACCCGCTTAAAAATACCCTCATAGTTTATACAGATATTGTTTGAAATAGCTCCAAGGTACCATTTCTATCATCAACTCATTAGGCCCGTTTCAAAAATTCCCAAATTGTTTGGGTTATCGAGATTATTGTTCAATCGGAAGTCTCCATCCTGGATTTCAAAAAGGTGCCAAATATCCATTTTCATCATGTACTTGTCAAGCCCGTTCCGGAAATACCCATATTGTTAGGGTTATCGATAATGTTGCTCAACCAACGAATTTTGATAAGAATGTGAAGCGAATTTTTTACGATCTAAATCCCAAAAAACGAACTAATTCAATTTACGAACCCTTGGCTTGGTCCGTAAATAGAGGTTCCAGTGTACACATTTGATGCAGAAAAATGTGGGAATTGAACTAGATACTTATTCTACCTATTAGTATTCACCAAAAGTTGAAACTCTTTCTCTCACAACTCTCTGTCTCAGTCTTTCTAACAGCAGACTTCGCTGTTGGATCCCATTCATCGCATTCGGAATGTTTTCTCTCTGAATGTTAGCGCAAATGTAACAACTGATTCCAAAACCGATTTTACCATGTTCAGAAACCAATAAAGAAAATTCGTTCAGGTCATAGTGACAACTGCAATAGCTGCATCCAGTGCCTCAAAATCATCAACATGTACCAACAATAAGAAACAAGGCAGCATCAGTGGTGCGAAATTTTACATTCAGTTGCCTATTTCTGATTAATTTGCTGAATTCAATATTCAGTTTCAATGCTTCCCTCATTCATTCACTTCCAAACTGACTGAAATTTTAAACAGAATCGAATGGTTGAGTGCAGAGGAAATATAAATTCATTCACAAACCAAAGCATTCATTTGTTATTATGTGGACAGTTTGAAGGCAGAAGTTCTTTTACATTTTCGAGCATAACTGAACTGCATAATCTATATCTGGTGCACTTTTGCTTGATGATCTCAGAGCGGACGGACGAGGAAAACAAACAAACCTTCGATTCATCGCGGCGGGCATAAATAGAATTTTATTTCTCTTTCAAGCTCACGAAGGGATGTCAATTTTTCTAAGCTCGGATTCTGAGCAGCATTAACGATGGTAGCATTAACGTGCGTCAAGGGAGCATGAACGATGGCGATATGGACTGTATGGCAATGTCGCAAAAAAGGTTTCCAATTGCAATGGCAAATCGGACGCAAGTCATTCTAATATTCCTTTATTATTTTTATTTTTTCATCTATTACTTATTTAAAATACTGACGACTCTGGTAAGCTAACGCATTGAATCGTATCAAATAAACAATTTTCATAAAAAATAGTTTAATTGAAACGGTTGCATTTGTATAGTTCCTCTAATCGATGTTGAAATAAGAAGTCATATATGGTACGGCCCGTCAGTACTTCGAACCCCGGGGCCCGGCGCGGCTCTCAACGGCCCTGTTTACGTCGTCTACTGAATCGAAGAGATTATTTTGGTACGTCATTTACGCGAATTCGTCCATTGGTTTGCAATCCTTGGTAGGTGGATCGCGCTCTAGATGCTTCTCAAGGCTCAGAAAACGATGTTCGGCGATGGCTCTGGATTCGCGGCAGCTGACTAGCGGATCACGGGTGAGTAGCAAACAAACGAGAAAAAGACTGGACGAATCGTAAGTGGTGGTAAGGGGGTGAAATTTTTCACACTGTTTTTCTTCTTCGGAATACATGGTATACAGCTGAACAGTTTCTAGCTCCCAGAGCTTGTTGAACTAGCGCTTGTTCTAGGCATCGATCAAAAGTAGGGAGGTGGTAAGTGCAGCGCACGATGAGATGATCGATGGGTATCCTTCCAGAAGCAGTCGATCCCAGGGAAACCTTGCTGCCATGATGCAGCTCGTGGCACGCTTCACCACCGACAACCTTGTCAATGTCGGATGGGATGGGGAATCTGGGGTCTGCCAACGACAGCTTCGGAAGATTCCATGCGGAAATATCGATCCGAACGGTCGGAAGGCTGACTGTAGGATCAGGAACTCAAGCTTGGTGGAGTAGGGGGTCGCCTTTGACTTGATCATAACTTGATGCTGGATCTGCTAGATGGATTCACCGATACCAAATACAGCGATATCCACCTTGGTGTGACGGAGATTCAGAGAATTCGCATTCTTCTTGATAAGTTGCACAGTGCACATATATCAGGGATCTAGTAGAGCACGTACGGGCATTTCCTTGCCATTCTGATCTGCTCAGCCTGGCTCAGTTGGCTGTTCGGCTTTGCCGCGCTAGAAGGGCCAGCGTCGAGGAAATAGGCTGGTTTACTACCACCACAGGAGTAGATTGCATGTTCAACATGCTTTTCATAGCAGGTACGACAGGAGAACACGGAAGTACAGTTCCAGACTGGGTCTCCAGTACGGAAGCAATTCCCGCATAGACATTTCTGGGTAACCAGCTCACAGACGGACATCTCTGAGAAAATGTTGGATATTGGAAGAAGAAATGCTTCTCTAGATAGACCTGACACGGCAGATCACTGTAGCTCGATTCAACGGTAACTGCCTTGAACGGTTGGAATCGAACCGGTCACCTTGGCTGTAACCAGTTGTTTGGACCAAAATTGCAAATCGGTTATAACGGACGTCAGTATACAAGCACGTTGATAAAGGAATTCGATCAGAATACCGTAGGTTACGTCGTTGTTGTTTCTGGTTTTGGTGGTTCTCCTCCCAACTTCGTGGCATGGTTGGATTCAGCTTGTAGCAAAGGAGTTTGACCAACGGTGTGTCCCAATAATGGACTGGCTCGCCTAACTTTGGCATATCCCTTACATGCCGGCGGGATTCATCAGCTAAAACAAGAATTTATTAATTTATCGGTGAGAGATCATATAGAGCTCGGAAGAGCTGACGTTTTAGGAACCGCTTGTTGTCGTATTGCTTCAACAATGCCTCCCAAGTCGATGCGTAGTTGTCCGCTTCTACATCTACGGACTCGAATGGTTTCCGTACTTTTCTCTCTGTCGGAATATCTGTGGTACTGTGGATCATCGACGTGTACGTGTCACGGAATGCGAGCCATCGTGAGAAATCGCCGTTAAATTTAAGTAAGTCGATCTCGATCTTGGTTAAGCGTAGGTGGAACGAGGAAGAAACGTGAGCAGGGGTCGCCATTGTACTGTTAAGCAGGGTTTGGTTGGGATCAGCAGCGCGTTTGGAGAGTAGAAAACCTTTAACCCTGCAATTACGCATCTCGAAATTCAAGTTTTCTTCCAGGTGGGTATCTTCATTGGGTAAAAATTAATTTACAAATTTAAGTCTTCCACTTTATTAATTTAGGTTTAGGTAGTACATTCAGATGTCTAGGATAGAATAACGCATCGACAAAAAGGGATGGTGTTCCTAGCAGGACGAAAGCTGATGACACTGCATTTGGAAACACACAAAACCATCATATTTCGCCCACACAAGTCGTTGAGAGTATCCAGAACGGCTTGCAGTATCAGGCACTCGGGCTGTTTAAGAATTACAAAAGATAGCCGAAGGTCGTAAGCGAAAAATAGCTTGCCACCAGGAATTAAAATACCAGTAACGTCATTAATAAACAGCGGAGATAGCAGTGGTCCGAGTGAGCTGAGGAACTCCAGAGCTGTTTGAAAAGCAATCAGACTAAGCAGTGCCAATACAAACAGCAACTTGACGATGGACGTTTTGATAAAGAACGTCGTCAATTTGTAAAAGAACGAAGTTCTTTACTATACAATCGTTTTAGTCCCATTAGACCAGTAGTTTTCAACCTTTTTTGTACCATGTAACCCTTTTCGAATTTTGATCTCCATCGTGTACCCCGTCCTGAAAATTGTTTACCTACAATTATTACCGCGTTAAAGTATTTTTTTCCAATTTAAAACCTGTTCCTAGAAACACTCAGCTAGCATCATAATTCTGGACACAGTGAAAGAATATATAAAGACAAACTTAAAATTTACCACACAAAATTCACCCCCTACAAAAATCTAATTCGCCACCGGTTGACAACCACTGCTGTATAACTGTCAATTGATGTCCATGTAGTTGTATACACAACGCGACGAAACTACAGAGAGTTATCAATTTGAATTTACGAAAAGCAACTAAAATGTGGCGACTGGTTGCATCTTTATGATAATAAGTTGAGATTAATGTCGTTTTCGCTTGAAAACCTACACAACAAAAAATATGAATTTTATCGTTGACGTAATTGCAAGCATGACAGAATTTAACAAACCGAAATGACGAAATATAACCATGCTCCGTTTAATTTTACATGCAACATATACATTACATGCGCAATGACGCTATTTGTGGAGTAAAATTACGTGATTTACGAAATTCAACGCCATGTAAACTTAAAATCAAACTTAACAGTAAGTCATTTTTGATGCTCGTATATGTCAGGGCCAGGAGACGTAAATTTTCACGATTGTTTCTAGGTGTGTAAAAACTAACCCAGGTTAGTTGCTTCAAACAAACGTTTTCAATGGAACTGAGTTGGGTTCTCGCAAAACAGTGGTGGTGTGAGCGAACCCAAAACATATTTCAGGTTAGAATCCAACCCGGTTTTCAGTTCAGTTGCGTATAACCTGGGTTCGAAACTGGCTTCAAACAAAGATGGCCGACACTGTTCTAACCAACGGTTTCAAATGGATGGGGTGATAATAGAAAAAAGACAGCGATACGCTCATTACCGTATACGTTCCAATGTTTAAACAGCGAAAATGTACACTGTGCAATAGTGATTTTGCACTTTTCAAGTGCCCTAGTATAGGTTGTAGATCTCGCCAAATGCAACACAAGACAATGTTTGAAAAATGTTGCATACCCTCAAAATCTTGATTTATGGCAAAAAAAACTATTTTTCGAGACTTTCGGCATTAAAAAAATTTTTACGCGGCCGTTTTTCAACTGACTTTAAATCTTTTTAGTGTTCTTAAGAGAAGAAAAAATACCTTTCCGAGGGTATGCTATGTTATGTTCTTTTGTCAAAAATACATTGCGGTTTTGGGTCAAACTTTTTTCCTTCAACACGGTGAATCTCAGGATGCGCCCAAATTATATAGAGATTGTAAGTGTTTTTATGTAAAAATGTCACGATGGCATTAGAATTTTCAAAATTAAAATGCATGTATTGAGAGAAAAACTTTCAATATTTAACTGAAAAATCGCACAGTTGGCAGCACTGCCGCCAAAAGCTAACATTTTTTCTAGACTCCTTGAACAATTTTCTTCAAAAGCCATCTTACGGTTTGATTCTAGAGTAAACATAACCGGAGATATAATCAAAAGAAAATCAAGGGTTGTGACAATTTGTCAAAACGGGGAGTGCTCCCATGGCCCGAGGGGTGGTTCGAATGACACAAAAATTTGGGTTTTTATATATTGGCCGTAGATGAACTATTCCTCAAAATTTGGTTCAAACCCGTGAAGGTCGATTTCAAGTTTGCATCTTTTTTTGATCACTTCGCGTAGAATGACCCATATGTAATCGAGCAAAAAATTCTAATTTGGCAAAAAATTACTCTGCGATTTTTTAATCGATTTTGATCATAAATAAATCGTTGGATGCAAAATTAAATGTTCTCCGTAAATTTCTATTACAAAAACGCTTTCTAATAAAAATGTAGAGCAGTTTTCAGATTTTTAATGAAAAACGCTTTTAATCCACCTAACAGTGTGATGAGACATTTCTTATAACTCTTATCACTCTCTTCGGATATTATATCGTTTGAGAACATTTAGAACTTGATGCTTCGCGATGTTTTTGATAACACATACTACATGGGATAGTGGCAGGACTCAGAGAATCGCTCAAATCAGCATAGGACAACATCAGTGCTAGAAATCTCAAACCAAATTAATGGGAAAGCGAAAAAATGACCCATAAAATAGATATACAAACGAATTATTGTTAATGCTCTGTTAATAAAATATCTAAATTCCTCAATCAATGCATTGTGGTGGGAAAACTGAATTTTCCTAAAGGGGTTATGTATATTGTACTGAGCCAAAAAATCGATTTTTTTTTAATCGAAATGAAGTTTATACTTTACTCAAATTTCCAACGCGACTGAGACCTAAAAATCAACGCTTTTTCTGGAAAAAAGCGATACTAGCAGTGACACCATTCAAAGAAAATACAGTGAATATTTCCAGACTTGGTTTTATTTCCTATTTAAGAATTATTGTGTTTTTTACATCCTAGATTGCATGATTCAGTGATCGAAACTCAAAACTTCATGAAGTATTTGAAATCATTAAATTAAAATTTGTGTTTGCTATTGAAATTGACAAAATGATAGTATCGCCCCTTTGCCGATTGTTTACTTTTTCGATCCCACCTATCAGCATTGAAGTATCGCCCTTACGTTTTTTTACAATACCAATTTTACAATTGGTGGGGGTTTGGTGAAAATCGATCTTACTGTTCAAACGGCATAATTCCGAAACCGTAATTTTTGAAGTTTTAAAATTATGCAGAATTAATTTTTCAGAAAATAGTAACAGAGTTCGTGTTTTTAGCGAATTTGTTGAGACTTTATTGTAGTCATGAATATTAACATGAGAAAATTCACCATAAATACTTCTTGGACGATATACCGCCAAAATTATTTTATCAAATGATGCGCTGTTTAACGTTTGTAAAACTCATCGAAGATACTAAACTTCCGAAATTGGCGGTTTCAAAATGATGTTATCTTGACCTTAAATTACTGTTTTTGAACATTTGACCTATACATATAATTGGTCATACAACAAAAATCAAATTCTCATCAAATCGATCAGGACCTGCTAGAGTCGAATGGAAATCGTCATTTCTCATACATTTCTCTCTACATTCGGAAAGTGTTATCCTCGATATTAATCATATTACGTTTTCGTCTCAACTCGACGCATTCCCAAAATAAAAACCTGTTTTAATCCACCTAGTGGTGCAATTGTGTTTTTCTCATGTGTCCAGACTACGATTCCATGGCTGGTTATGTTCAATACAATGGTGGAAATGAATATTACATGTTCAGTACGATTTGCACATACGTACAATGGATGGGCAGCCACGATCTTGAGATACTATGTGATACTGAAACATCGCTTGACCGCCGCTGGTTTCAAGCGATGTTTCAGTATCACATAGTAAGATCCGGGAAGTCCGGGTCCTGCCGAAAATTTTCAACTTGTTAAGAAATTTTAAACTAGTTTTAATTTTAAAGTAGCAACCACTCACTGCATACTCCCTCCGGGCCGGTATGATTGACGATTTTTAGAGTGATTGCATAACCTTTCTATATGAGAAAGGCAAAAATGTACCAAAGTCCAAAAAAATCAATTTTTGTCAAACATTATTTTTTTCGAGTTTACATCAAGTCATTTGGCATCAAAAATACAAATTTGATTTTGAAAATTTTTCATTTCAGTTTATATGGAAATTTGCTGCGTGATTGCACTCTTCAACTCGTAACTCCGGAATCGGAAGTCCAATCAAGAAAAAAAACAATTGCAGCCGATGGGAAGGTTGTACCTTTCATGTGAGACTAACTTTGTGCAAATCGATCCAGCCATCTCTGATTAACAGAGGTCAAATTTTTTTCCACATACACCCACATACATACACACACAGACATTTTCCGATCTCGACGAACTGAGTCGATTGGCATATGACACTCGGCCCTCCCGGTCGGGATTAGATTGAAGAATTTTAGAGTGAATGAGAAAGGCAAAAACATTTTTAGCAAATGTTGAAAGTTATGCATTTTTTTGGTGCGCAGTTCTATCTTTCATAGGCATTAAATCAATTTCAACTTCCTATTAAATAAAGACCCTTATTACAGTACATCTCTACAAAAACGAGCTCAATTTGAAAAGAAATCTGAGGATTATGATTGATTACAGAACTCTGGAATTTTCTATTGGAATGTTTTCAGGCAGGATTTTGATATCGATGCAATTAGACAACTGTGAAATCAAGACCAATAGATCAGTTACATATCAGGACCCCATTCCGACAATTTGTCAAAAGTCCTCGTTATGTTTACAACAACAGGATATCAATGTACGGATCAGAAAATTGTTATTGTAATATTGAATTAAATCAGTCTGCATAAATAAATTTTCACCTTCAATCCAATTTTGTTTGTGGGTGTGGTGGCGAGGGGGCGTTGTATGGTGTTAAACCCCAAAACCTTCTCTTGGCAACGCCGTTGCTTGGAGTTATTTATTTCGCTTTTCATTTTCCGATATGTTTCAGATCGATCCGATGGTCATGAGTTAGAAAAATTGCAGTCAGAAGGTTCGCACAAATGAACATTTTTGCACTGATAAGTTATCAAGTTCCTTCCAGACAAGTTGGAAGTGTTCGGTGATTATTTATAGCGGTTGTAGATAGTAAAATGAAATACAAAATTCGTTTTATCGAAATAATGTTTGGCTTATTTCAATGGATTATTACTATATTGAACAATACATAGGCGACAAAGAGTAATCCACAAACAACAAGCCATAACTTTTAAAGTATTCAAAATAGATATTTGAAGTCTTCAGTAAAGTTATTCGCAAAAGTAAGAGCTACAAATTTGCTGAAGGCATCATTTCGATATAATCACTTCCAAGAAAATTTGTGAAAATATCTCACTCATAGGGGGATTAATCAGCAAAAGCGCAATACCAAAAGAAAGGGCATATTGCCTCCATTAAATTCACCGAAAATACTATTGACCTAAAATAAGCCGTTTTGGCGTTAAAAATAGATTACATGTTTTTGGTCATATTTCTGGCAATGGGAAATGATAAAAATCTTTCGTCCGCATTTAATGTTAAATATCTCTTTTGATAATAGTCCGATTTCAACAATCTATAGCTTGTTTGAAAGGTATTCGTTAAAGCTGTCTAAAACATATAAATTGTTAATCTATACTGTCAATTTCGGCAGATAATTCAAAAAAACTGCAAAAAACGCCATTTTTCCGCATTCAAACATTCATATCTTGGAAACTAAACATCAGAATCAAAAACAAATTAATAGCGTTCATACTGTTTTTTAGTTCTTTCATTTAAAATTGGTTTGGATAAGATCGGTTCAGCCATTGCTGAGAAACACGAATGAGAATTTGTCCGTTACATACACACACACACACAGACACACACACACACACAGACATTGTCCCAAATCGTCGAGCTGAGTCGATTGGTATATAAGACTCGGCCCTCCGGGCCTCGGAAAAAATCTTGAAAGTTTGAGCGAATTCTATACATTTCTTTTATAAGAAATGTAAAAATCGTAAAATAATAGTTACTTTCATTCCCAAAACCGCATAGTACTTTTAACAAAAGAACATAATATAGCATACCGTTGAAAAAGTCTTTTCTTCTTCTTTCCCAAACACTTAGAGAATTTAAAATCTGTTGAAAAATGATCGCATAGAAATTTTTCATGCTGAAAATCTTGAAAAATGTTTATTTTTTGTTAAATCTCGATTTAATTTTGAAAGTATATTAAATTGATCAAAAGTGGTTTTGTGTTGTATTTGACGAGACCTACAATCTTTTACAGACCACTTTAAAAGTACATTCAATTTATTTTGTATCTTTTAAAACGGCTTGGGAATATGACGGGATTTTTACGCATGTTTGAAGATTGCTTTAAAAGTTCATCAAATAACACTTCATGGAGACAAATGCAGATCAGATTAAAAAAGATCATATAAATAAAATGTACATTGCTTAAGCTATTCATTCGATTTGGTGATTTTCATAACTGTCCTTTTTACTTGAAACGCAATGTAGAACAAAATGTCATTACGTTGGTGAATTCAACATGTCTTTCTTTGGTGAATTCGAAGCTTATCCAGTTCTTCATTTCCATGCTATCCATGCTTGCCTTTTTTACTTGTTTTACTATAAGTCAAATATTATTTTTTTTATTTAGATGAATAGATTAGCTCACACCCATGTAGGAGTATTAGGTGGTATGTACTATCATCATCATAATACTCCAATGGTATAGAAACGGGTTACTTCACATTATTTAGTAATTAACCCTAGAACGTTGCACTGTGGTACAAATGTACCCCACGCCTTCTTTGGACCCGTGTGAAGACGAGAATTCGGCATTTATCGACCTGGGACCCTAACCATAATTCAATTTAGAGTTCCTAGTAAGAGTAGGAAAAGGTGGTATAGCCAGTTTGCTTATAGCCTTCGTGGAAGCAGGTGTCAAAGTTGGCGTGGGGTACATTTGTACCCCAGTGTACGGTTTCCGTTAGCGTTTCGTCAGGTTTTGTGCTGTCCATAAAAATGTGACTCGTGACAATACCAGTTTAAATAGTGGTTGTTTTACTATGTAAGTAACAATTGATATTATAAAATCGTTTTTAATCATTTATTCAATTAATTTAATTTAATTTTGAAGTAGAAAAAAATCGGTCTGATTTTTGCTGATTGTTATTGTTGTATTCTTTATTTTATATAGTTTTTCAAGACAATGGCTCGCAAGTATAATTTGCTCACAGTAACTGCTGTAACAGTAACGTTGCGTGTTACCAATGTATTACTGGTCAGAGATTTTTTTTTCATTTCAATTTCCACCCCATTTTGTGGTATTTCCCAAAACCCGATTTTTAAACTTTCACTCTTCCAAATAATTGCGCTAATTTCGATTTTATACCATTTCGAATTTCGATTTTATACCATTTCTAGACCATTATTTCAACTTTTAGAACCATTTGATTTTTTTCAAACCGGTTGAAAATTCACAAAGTGATAGTAATTTTTGTGAAAAAAGTCAAAAACCACGATTTTTCACTTTTTTTCAAATCAATTTATGTATCATTGATTCAATAAACTCCGTACTTTCACTTACACATCTGTTTTTGCAATTAAAAAACGAAGAAAATGATGTACTATACATTTATTTTGTTTGCATTTTTACCTGCGAAAATTACGATCAAAGCGTCGGGTACATTTGTATCCCAGTGCAACGTTCTAGGGTGGAAAATACAAGTGCAACGTTCTAGGGTTAAATTGTGCTCATATTCCCACTAATTCATTAGAGCTTACATCCTTATTTATATTGCACAAACAGTGGACCGCTCGCCCACGCTGTTGGCATATGTAGAAAAAATATTAGTTTACCGGAGTTTGAAAAAAATACCAAACATAATTGCATTTCTATACAATCCGCTGCTTCACAATTAATTTATTGATGCAAAAAAAACCGAATCCACGCGAAAATTGTATTAAAGTTGGTTGAAACTCACTGAATTACATGTTTCCGTGGCTATGTGGCAACCCGCAACTGGACCAGTTGGTACTGAGAAGCGTAGCGTAGCAATAAAATTAATCAATGTTTTTGAATCATTAATCTGAACATAACAAAACAAAAGACTATAAGGAAGTGAACAACTAAAATGGCGAGTAAAATGTTTCATTCGCTTGAGTGAATTTAATCTAATTGATTTCAAATATAACATGGATTAAGATAAAAACTAAGGACATTTGAAGTAAAATTAAGGACGCTTTCCCAAATCATCGAAATTAAGGACATGTCCTTTAAAATAAGGACGGTTGGTAACCCTAACTTTTATCTTTTTCCAATTCTACACACCAAGGGTAAGTAGCCTATTTCGCACTGCACTCATTTGAAGCCGTTAATAGACTTTTCTACGGCTCATGTACGTACACGTCACATGACACAAACATCACATCGCTAGCTGGTGGAAAATAATAAACAAAGACGGCAAAATCAAATGGGATTGTTTTCAACCAGGAAGTTGCAGAAGTGTTCGTGAGACCGGGCGACAAGAACTCAATTAAAGCAGTGTCTGCCATCTTTGTTGAACGTGTTCGATTCGAGTTTTCGTCACGTTCAAAAACGTGGTTTCAAAAAAATCGATATTTTATTTTTTTTTTTTTATTATTTTGAACAACCAAGAACATCTCTACGAGCAGGAACTCACTACATTCAAGTTATAGTTACTACATTCAATTTATATTCCGTAATTTAGTTACCTTTAAGTGCGTTTTTTCGAAAGTAGTGTAAGTTGCCGAGTAAGACTTTTCATAAAAGTATTGGTCTGATTTCTATTTTTTAAATTATTCTATAAACTCTATGTTTTTCCGAGTAGCTTCTTTTTAAAAAAAATATTTTGTTTTATTTTCATAGCTCCTAATATGTCTAAAAATAACGCAAAAATGGACGAATCGCTACATAAAATTTACAATTTGCTAAATAAAAACTATCTCTCTCGGCAAAACAGCCAACATAAATGATTATGAAAAATATATTTTTTGATTACAGATTGCCAGTACTAAACAAAAAAGGGATCCATGCAGTTTCATCATCAATGTAATCAATAACGTTTCACGGTCACCGATGTTGTAATTTTTGAACTTCAAAATTTAAAATACAAAATATTTAGCTTCAAAATAAGAAATTAAAAACCAAAATCTATTTAGACGACACTTTGTGATTTATTCCCCCAAAAACAGCTCAATTTCGAACCCCCTTAATGAAATAGCAAGGCACCTTCCCTAGTAGGACCAAAACAAGCTCTTTATCCTAAATAAACCAGCTCTTGTGCTACCAGGAGAAAAAAAAACGCTTCAAAGGATTTAGAACAAAGGTCGTAGTGAAGCGTCGTTCTTCTTTGTTTTAGCACAAATGAGTTTCCCGGACTCACAAGCCTATTATATCCTAATAGCAAATAACCAGCTTATTTGAACAGTAGGGATGAACAGGCACCACTTGTGGCTGGTAAAATAGCACATTGAACAACAGTACTGCTCCTAAATCACTTTTTTTTTAATTCTGTTTTGTATTGATAGACTTAATTATACCAAAGATGATAACAAAATCAAAAGTTTTTTGTCGGTTCTTGCTTTCTTCTTTTCCAATCAGTACAGATATTATTATTGGATTATTTGCCAGAGAATAATAATACCTTCAAAATTAGTTCAAATACATGATGGTCGTTTACATGTGCTGTAGACTCATCACATCCAAACACATTATTCAAACTTTACTTATGTTTCTTTTTGGTATTATTCATTTGAATAAGAATTACGCATTGACCAAAAGGTTCGTAGTTTTGTGACTGTTTTCATAGACGAAAGAATGTATTGGAGTTCTATGTACAATTACACCTAAATTATCGTAAAGCAACACCTATTCTTTTGCTTTAAAAATCGCAAAAAACAACTTCTTTTTGCCTCCTAAGGCAGTGTCCCCTGATAGAGGAAAATATATTCAACATGTAACAAAAACCATGCAAAATAATTCACACAACGATGGACCTTTGTTATTTACACATTTTCCTCGCAAACAACCAGTATAAAGAAGTAATACCAAGCTGTCTGTTATTCTCCTAGGTAAACCGGATTACAGTTCCGCCTTATAGCATGTATAGTGTGTGTGTGTCTGGCGAGTGCCCCTTCGATTAAATTTCACCAGCCAGGTGTCAACGAAGACATGCTTCTCAGTGGACAACGTGCCGCTTTCGCATTCAGTAATGCAGTGCCGAGGCTGAATTAATTTGTAAATTATTAACGAATAGCTATTTCAAGCAGTAATATTTTCAGATAGGGGAAGATGGGGTAAAACGCACCCCCGAGGCAAAATGCACCCCTTGCTTATATCGAAAGCTGCTGAAAATTTATAGAAAAGGGTAACACCAGTCAGAAGTCCACCAAAGTAAACATACTTTGTCAAAATCTCATAACCGTACATCAATAGCAGCTCGAGAAATAAACAAAAGACAATATCGTGCTCTTCTCATGCCATTATCGTGGCTCGTGCAACAAGGATTTTCAGCTCTTATAAATTTGTATTAGTATATCAGTGCATTCCAGTTCTATTTATACCTTTGTTACCGAAAACAAAAAAATTATTCTGAAAACCTACTAATTGCCCCGTTGTTGCGGTGCATTCTGTCCCGTTGTTGTAGTGCATTGTACCCCCGAACAGGTGCGTTTTGCCCCGCTTATTTTTCAAAAGGCAATTTTTAATGATTTTGAAGAATCGAATATTTTTCATGTTCTTGATTATTTTGCAAAGTATTATGACTGTGATTACAGAGAAAAATTTTGGCAAAACGATATCATTAATTGAATTCTCCCGATTGATGTTCTATAGCTGAGTTATGATCATATTTCCTTAGGGGGTGCGTTTTACTCCATATTCCCCTATAAGCTATCTGAATCCAATACTTTCTACTTCTGCCGCAGTCAGACGTACAATCGAGCCAAGTGAACAACAGGCCTCTCGATCTAGTGTGCATTGTCTCGAGAACAAAGGAAACATCGGATTATTGTTGTCATCATGAGTAAAGTTGACGAAAAAGCTCTACTCCGACCCAACGCTGCGGTCGTTGACTTTAAATTTTGTTCAAAACGACCGAGTTTTAGTGAAGTGGAATACCTTCTGAAGGCAAAAATGCAACTTAGACTTACTGTTGTACCTTCAGTATCATCATCTTCGCAGTGCAGTGTTAATATCATTCAACACGTTAGCACAAGCCGAGCGTTTCGTTTTGAAGAACAACTTAAAACACGTGGTTGAAAGTGACAACGGTGGAATTAAGATTCCCGTATATATTGAGAATGATTATATAGATGTAAGGTTATATGACCTATCACCTCGTACTCCTCCTGAGCCAATTGCAAAATGCATGTCGCAATACGGAGAAGTAGAATCCGTTACACCTGATACCTGGAGAAACTTCTTCCCGGGTACTCCTAACGGCGTTTTTGTAGTGGGGATGCGGGTTGAAAGGCCTGTACCCTCCTATTTGACAATAAAACTCAAAACTCACGGAACTACAATTATGCAAACTACGCTATGCACCCATGAGGGGGAAACTCCTACGTGCAAATATTGTAATCAGACAGCTCATCATGGACTACCATGCGCGGAGGATGCAGAGGAAAATGCATCTCAACCGATTGCCAACTCATCTACGGCAAACCAACCTAAAACAGAGCTTTCAATACCAATGCCTGAACCACAAACGGTGGCCAAATATGCGGCAGCTGTTCAGACCATAATGACAACCGCAAATAAATCATCCAGCACCCCAAAAGAAACTGTAAGCAACAAATGTAGTAACAATGACGACGGATTCACACTGATCAACAATAAGTGCAAGAAGCAGGGGTGAACATCTGCCCAGCAAACCAGCAATCGTATATAAAAGTTTACAATAAATTACAAATAATGACAGACTAAATCAAAATTACATATAGTGCAAGTAAAAATTATGTTTTGTTGTAAAAAGTTCACATAAAATGCAAATCTGTGATCGAAATACAATTTTGACTTGAAGTTATTTATTAGTCCACTACAACTTAAAACAAAATTGTGCATGCGAAAATTTTGAAACATTGTATAGAAATTAATTTGCAGTTGGATTAAATTACAAAATCGTTCATAAAAATAGTCACCTCCTTATAGCACTTCGCAAATTCTCTGCCAGACTAGTATGTTTTGATTTGACGGGTATAGAGGTATCATTGGAGGGCCATATTTAGGTTGGATTATGGTATTTTTAGATCGTAATCACAAAGCGATAAAAATGATGAAATATAATCGTTGCTTGACAGTGTATTAATAGGTGAGTACATAGCGGCTATGCTGAGAATACGAAGATCTCAGGTTCGAAACTGTGGAAGTAAATCGTAGCAGCTAATTTAATAATTGATGTTCCAGTAACTCCAAACTCACCCATGAAAAACATATATCTACCAGTGTGGGCGTAACTATGTCTTATAGCAGAATTATAGAAATTCCATCCTGATTTTTTATTTTAATGTTATTTTTACAAAAATACTCCTTGTTACCACATTGGGGACCTTAAGCTGCATAAACCTTCATGTGTGATTGTAAAGTAGATCATATATAAACTCAAAATTATACGCTAGATGATTGTATAATGCTTCTGATGAGATCAAAATTCGTCATAAATCACATAGTTCTACTATACCGATTTGTAGTACGTATATGGCCTCCACTTTTGTTCACATAGAAGGGATCTGTGCATTTTATACAATCAATTTATATCGTTTAAGAGTACAGTTAATCAAATTGCAACTTATTAAAGTGAATCAAAATGTTGGCTGGGTGATCCCGGACACCAAGCCAGCTTCGACCGGGACGTGAAAAACAAGAGAGAATTATATGACCCCCCTAACGCTGTTTGCCAACAGACCTCGCGAAAGAAGGTCTCCACTCGTATAAAAATATGCGAGCACGAGATCCAATATTACTATTACAAATTAATAATTCTTGTTTGAATTTTTATTTTTACATGTATTGTAAACATATAAAAGATCCACGGCTCCGTTAAGCTACCGCTATGAGCCGTGTCAAATTAACGAAAAAAGTCCGATAAAACTTTTTACATTTCATCTATATGGGATACTAAGTATTTTGCATTACTAAAAAAAAAACAATTTTTAAATAAAATAAAAAAACAATTTTAATTTTATTTAAAAATGGCGTATGAGATCTTGAATGCTTTTAAAATATATTGTTCGAAAATGGCTAAAAATTGAAGAAACTGTGATTGCATTATTAAGAAGTTATTAGTAAGAAAGAATTTCGAACAACAATTTTAGGTATTCCGCTATTTTTTTAGTATTTGCCAGCCATAAATATAAACTTTTTAAAGATATAAAGAAAAAATTTCCGAAATATTTTGATTTTTTCTCCAACAAAATTATCAAGTAGTGGGAATACGACCTTTCAATAAGTTACTTACATATACCAAACGCAAAAAAAAAAACATAACACGTTTAAAATTTAATTGCAAATTAAAGTTTAAAATATAATTGCATCGTGGAGAAAATAACAATAAAAGATTTTATAAGCAAAACTTCAAAAACTCTTTTAATTTTTTTCTTTAAATAATTTAGTTATAGAATGTATTTCAAAATTCAAAACACTCATGAAAAATTGTCCTTCAAAATGTGGATGTTTTTATGTTATTTTGGATTGACTTTCGACATAATGTGTTACTTCGTGAAATTAGAACCTTTTCATAAGCTATTCACGTTTGTTCATCAAAACCAATATATTTTCAAAATAAACATGAGATTTCTCGTTAATGCTCAGTTGCCAGATCAAGGATGATTTGTGCACGACTGTCTCGATATCCTGGCTTCAATAAAAATACAGAACTGTAACGTGACGGATTCTGGTTGTAACGTGACAGATCATTGAGAATACTCCATAAAATCGAAAAATCTTCAGAAAAACTATATTTCCAACTCTTTTTGTTTTCCAAACTTCAACTTAAAACTGTGTTCACGCAAATCTGGGCGCTAACGGAACAGACTTTTTCAATTTAGTCGGGCAACCTCCAAACTCACTGCGAAAATTTTGTAACGTGACAGACGTGTCAAAATGACAATAAAGCGAAAACCGTTCATGGTAAAAAATAAATTTCTGTAGAAAAAAGGTGCGGTTTAGTGACCTTAACCCTAGAACGTTGCAGTGGGGTAAAATATACCCCACGCCATCTTTGGAGCCATGTGAAGATGAGAATTCGGCATTTACTGACCTAGGACCCCAACAAAAATTCAATTTAGAGTTCCTAGTAAGAGTAGGAAAAGGTAGTATAGCCAGAGTGCTTATAGCCTTCGTGGAAGCAGGTGTCAAAGTTGGCGTGGGGTACATTTGTACCCCAGTTTACGGTGGCCGTTAGTGTTTCGTCAAGTTTCGTGCTGTCAGTGGAAATGTGTCTCGTGACAATACCAGTTTTAATACTGGTTGTTTTACTACGTAAGTAACAATTAGTATTATGTTCTCATATTTACTGATTTTTACTGATTTATTGTTTATTTTCAATAGTTTATCAAAATAATGGCTCGCAAGTATAAGTTGCGCACAGTATCTGCTATAACAGTAACGTTGCGTGTTACAATTGTATTACTGATCAGAAATATTTTTTTCATTTCAATTTCCACCCCATTTCATGGCATTTTCCAAAACCGGATTTTTAAACTTTCCCTCTCCAAATAATTGCACCTTTTCAAAAATTTCGAAATTCCATTTTACAGCATTTCTAGACCATTCTTTCAACTTTTAGAATCATTTGATTTTTTTTCCAATCGGTTGAAAATTCGCAAAGTTATAGTAATTTTTGTAAAAAAAAGTCAAAACCACGATTTTTTAATTTTTTTTTGTTCAAACCAATTTATGTATCATTGATTCAACATTCCGTATCTTTTTCTTACACACCTTTTTTCGCAATTAAAAAACAAAGAAAATGATGTATTATACATTTCTTTTGTTTGCATTTTTACTGCGAAAATAGCGATCAACCGCGTGGGGTACATTTGACCCCAGTGCAACGTTCTAGGGTGTAAAACGCAAGTGCAACGTTCTAGGGTTAATAATGTGCAATTGTGATAGAATCTGGTTTTATCGTTTTTGACTTATGAAATATGCGTAAACTTGTAACGTGACAGACAGAAGCCTTGACCATATACGCACTATCGAAAAATATGATTCGAGAAATAGTTTGAAAAACACCTTAAATAACAAAAGTGCTTAAAATTTAGAAAATGTAATTGGTATGCTCGAAAACACAACATCGCCCACAACTTCTGCAAAACAAGATCCGTATAGATATTACAACTATCCACAAACAAAAGTTATTTTTTAAATAGTTTTTAATAAAATATGCGGTTGGGGTAAGTTAGCGTTGCTGCATGCGGGGCAAGTTGACGGTAATATTTACAGCGCAAAAAAGTCATCAAAAACTTTTATTTCTGGAATTCACTCCAAAGTAAGCAAATCTTTTTCTTACGTATCTCGCCAATGTAGGAAACATTTATTCTGGCCAATTGCATGAAGAATTTCAAAAATTTGCTTTTGAATAGGGAGTACGCGTCAAAGTCAAAATGCCGGGGTATTGAAACTGAAATATAATAGCAAATGTCGGTTAATATACAGTTTCCTCTAAAAGACATTCAGCACGTTCCAAAAGGACCCTTGAAATAATTGAATCTCCATTTGATTGCTTAGTTTATGGCGTATACTCACATACCGCCAACTTACCCCGGGGCCGGCGTAAGTTGGTGGTTTTCCGCGTCACATATTTTTGACTCTAAAAATGGAGACAATGCATCAAACACTTCAAAAAAAATCAGAGATGTTGCTAACAGTCTGCTCTTTCATGCCACGTGTTCTATTTTACAAGATCTACCAACATCAAAGCGATAAAAATTGAAAACTGAAAACACCGCCAACTAGCCCCGGCCTCCCCTAATCTTATTTGTGCATTGTGATTCAGTGGTGATACAGAACACAATTCAACATATAAATCAATTTCGACAAAAATCCATATGAGACTTATATGCTTTTATGGGCAGTATATGTCTAATAGAAACAGAGAAAAAGGGGTTCCGTCGACTTACCCCTACCAACAACTAGCACCGGGCTCCCCTACACAAAAAAAACTCAAACGCATCTCTTGCTATTCGACAACCTTAATGAGTGCAAGTGAAACGCAAAACTCAAAACTGCTAAATTTAAGGTCAAAGAACCTATTCTTTAAGTTGTTTTGTTTTTCTATAGATAAGGGGCCGTACACAAATGAGGTAGCTTTTTTTCGGCGATTTTTGACCCCTCCCTCCCCCCTCGTACCATTTGGTCACAAAATTCTAACCTCCCCCTCGTAAATAACGTAGCATTTACCTACCCCCTCCCCATCGTACCATGCAAAGCGGTCGAGGGATGAAAAAAATTACATATGTTTTTCAATTATTTTAAATACATGTCTTTTCAAAATGTTTGACGACTTTTATCAATATTTTCATTATAACAGCAAATTGCGAGCAAAATAAGCCCATTTCATGACAAATATAGTGTTGATAGCTTTGTTTTGAATTTTATATGTCAAGGGGAGCATGAAGAGAAATTCTCTCAGTTCACAATCCTGCAGCTGCCAATGATTCTAAGAAGCATTTCATCCAAATTACTAAATTTTGTTTGGTTGAATCCGAAGTGAAAATTTAATGCAGCTTCCAAACTAAGTCTACTAGTTAGCAACATTAGCTAAGTAATGTAGCAAGTAAAATCCACATACAAAATCTTTTCGTATTTTTGCGAACTTGTAATTCCGCGAATCGTAAAATTTACGTCATGAAAAACCGCATCAAAAGTAACTTGTTTGAATTTAAATTTATTTCTCATGGGAATGGAGGGTCATTAAATTATTTTCTCTAAACAATGGGTTTTAAACTTCATGCTACGTCGCACAACTTCAGACCCCACCCTCCCCCTCGTCACACTTTGTCATAAATTTGGTATACCCTCCCTACCCCCCAAAATGCTACGTCATTTATGCATGGCCCCTAATAAAATCTACTAATTTTAGTGGCTTATAAACAAACGGCCCATTTTACTTCTGCTAATGGATGAAAAGGATTTAACTATCTGGTAGTGATTGATGTCACAGCGTAGGCAACTGCCTCTCGGCTTCTATGACTCCCTCGATAAAATTCAACGAACTCATCAACAATAACATAAAATTTTTAAAAGCATAGGAATAGTTTTATTGCAAGGTATCGTATGCCAGATTTCTCAAGAATTTGTTTCAAAAGTCTCAAATTTCCATGCAAAATGCTTGGTAACGCTGGTCTATAGCAAAATTCATTAAGAAGTCAAGCGCCTTTACGAGGACTGAACAGGTTAATGGTCTTATAAATATAAGGCTTTGGCCCTTGTCCAATCCTGCTCGATCGGGGGAAAGGCAGGTGGAACGGATGAAAACAATTAAAAACAGACAAAAACGGTTACAAGCTCAACAATACACCAGTACGGCACAGTCGGGAGCTACTAAAATAGGTGAACTAGCAAATAAATGTAAACAACTCATAAGGCTTTCAGGAAAAAACCCTTTTGACGTCTCCCATCACTAAATACTCCCTTTATTTTCATTTTGGTTGACTAAAGACTTTGGCGCTACTGCATATAATAGTCCACGTTCACACTAAAAGCCAAATGTGGTTTAACGATTTCTAATAATTATAAAGTTTTAGCTCTTTGGTATTAAGGTACTTTTCAAAAATCACTATTTTCAATTCAATTTTCAGGATACGCGTTACTTATGTATACCGATTGCTTTCGTTTTATTTTCCAAAAGAAAAAGAAGAAGCAACATTCGTTAAATTTAGATTCTTCCATTCAAATGGACTGTTTTTTATATTCTTTAGGGGTCCTGTGGAAGTCCTTTCAGTTAAAACAAATTAACTTGAAGTTTATACCATTCAAGAAGTGCTTCGTTTCGCAACAGACAGCATGACAACAGCTAGCATTAGCAAAACGACAAAATACTTACCCAAATTAGTAATTTATCCATGACTCAAATCGCAGATCCGGCACGAACACGTGACAAAATACCCAAATGCCTCAAATACCAATTGCTGCTTTAGCCATCTATTTTTATTTTCGGTTGGGACAAACTTCCTTTTCTGGCGAATCTGTTTATCACTTTCGTAACTCCTTTTAGTCGTACCATCCGTTTGTTTAATTAGACATCCATTATCACCCAGTTGTACTGTGGGCTGTTTCCACTACAACAAGAGTTCACAACTTTGCACCAAGCGTCTCCATACCACCAAAGGCTAGCCGGAACTGAGTGACGTCAATAAACAGAATTAGCAAATGTTTACTACCTACGATTGCACCAATTGCCGCGGAATGTTTTGTTTATAGATGCGCCTACTTCAATCGAACCCTTTATATTCCCAAATACCATGTAATCGATGCAGCTCGACAAACAGACGACGAATCACTACATCCGAGGCCTCACAATCTCCAACTAAAGATGCTCCCCGGTGAAGATAACTTTTATATACGGAACGAAATTCAAAGTCAATTTTCACCAGCCGAAAAAAGGTGGCTCCTCTGATTTAGCCAGATGACCGCCACGGACGACACTCGCAAGAATTAGGCGGCAGCAGCGGTCGGCCGACCGACCGATTGCAAGACACACACAATCTGTGACTGGAGACTGGAGGAAGCTGCTGGCTCTCTGCACACGCACGCCACAACCAACCGACAGTCACAGATGGTAATGACCGGTCCGCGGCGGCGGGGCAGAGCGCACATTTTCAAATAGATTGGTTTTCGCTATAGTGGAGCATCGGATTTATGGGTTTCTATAAACATGTTTAGCATGGGCAATTTATTCATATCGAGCAGGAAGTAGTATCGCTGTTTTGAATATGATTCCAACCAACTTCTGGGGTGTGTTCTGATGATCGCTAAATCGTTCCATGAGAATCGCAGCGAACAATTGCTGGTAGTTGCAGGATGCTTCGATAATGTTTGATGTTTTGCTGACCAGTTGTGAGTCATTTTACAGGTCCAATCCCATTAAGTATTCAAAACACAAAATCAGCTTACAACAAGAAAGATCCACCCACAAAAAGCTCTTTTGCATTGATAGAGAAAACAACACCAAACGGTGAGACTGAACATTCTTTAGTTCACAATTTGCTTGTTCGTTAATAAGCAGTATTTCGAGAAAAGTTTGTGTAAATCCACCTAGTGGCGCAATTGTGGTTTTCTCAATTATATAAACTACACTCAGGTAAAAAATATAGCAAACTTCATTAGTACCTATATCGTATGGTTTTTGGCCATACAATAGGCCCGTATGAATTCAAATGACTGGAATATGCAATGCCTTACAAAATGTTAAGATAACCATAGAAGTCGTGTGTTTTCATATCAATCTTATGGAAACATAGTTTTGTTACTTTTCCATGCACCATAAGATAATTCTTATGAATGTCGCTATACTTTTGCCTCAGTGTACGATTCCTTTGCTATTTCTGTTCAATATAATTTTGGAATGGACTATTAATGTGTTATTAAACTTAGCATCTATATAAAAGAACAAAAATCAATATTGGAGCCAGAAAAATGTGATAAAACATGAAACCATTTATTTGTCAAACGAGCCTAGTTATCTGATGCCAAATCAGGTCAATAAAGTTGTTATGTGTGCTTTTTATATAGCGACAAAGGCGGTTTCTGTAAGCACTCTTTCCGGTATACGACTACACTGATAATATACATACGTAAATATAAGGAAATTGATCATACAATGCACGAATTTATTTGTCGTTTTCTGCAACGAAGTGTTTTCGTGCATTGTAAATAGTAGGTTTCGTTCATTTCATGAACAATAGTGGCCGCTTAATGAACGAAAGCTTTCGTAAATTTAAAAAAATTAGTATACACTGCACGAATGTTATTGTTGATAACGACATTATTTTTCGTGAATGAAACGAAATGTTTTGTTTATTTTAACAAACGTTTGTGTATATTAGAACGATTTCGTTGGTCGCACAAATTTATTTCGTTCATCTTAGAAAAGTTTTCGTATTTATTAGCATATTATTTTTTTCATTCGATCTTTTGGGATCAATGTTTGACAACACTGATTTTTTTTAATCGATCTGGCCAAATCGATTTTATTGTGGTATGAAGAAATGGCCGTTTGACGAACGAAAGTTTTCGTAAATGTTCGTAAATGTTGAACGAATGTTATCGTTGATACCGACATTATTTTTCGGGATTGAAGCGAATTGGTCACACGAATTCATTTTGTTCATCTTAAAAAAGTTTTCGTATTTAATAACATATTATTTTGACATTGCTCCAGCAGAGAAAAACTCAAACTTCTTCATACATGCTACCAAGCAGTTCGCGGTGGCTCAACTGGATCCGTACTGCTCCGAATTATGGATGAACTGGAAGCTAAAGAGGCTCAGGAAATCTTCCTAAAACCGGAGGACACGGACACGGTTACTAAATAGTCAGACCGAGACCGTCGTGATGATCGACAATTATTGACTCTATATTCTACTTATATCGAAGTTCTTTTAACGTTGACGGTTTGACGAATGGTGCTCGTAAATATTATTAAGAATATTGCAGTGAACAATTCGTTTGCCTAATGAAACAGTTTCGTAATAAACCAATGAAAGTCATTTCGTGGATTTCACGAAAAACTCGTATTAAAAAATAAGTGTTTCAATAGAACTACATCATATGTAAAAAAAATTCGTATATTTTATGAAAATTGTCTGCACGAATCTAATTTGCAGCGATTAACGAAAATAATCTATCAGTGTACTAGCACATTTTGTAAAAAAAAACGTTGACTTAAAACTTAAACCGGAACTGCAAATTACTTATCAGACAGTGGCTTAGTACGAAATTTTTTCGGGGGGTGGATATGAATATTTTTTGTATATTTGAAAAAATGTTCAAAAACATTCGGAGCAGGAAAAAATGTACAAAAACCAGCAACTCAAGGTTTGGGTAGTCACCCGATCCGCTAATACAACTAATCTTGCACGGAACCTGATTCCTCCCCGGTATTACCTTGCGGCATTACTTCGAGAAGAGATTTTTTATGTGCACATCACACACTCCTATCCAACTAGTTCTTTGAGTAGGGTTACAGCACCCACTCTCGACACACTACCAGTTTTAGACGTTGTAACGTGGCAATTTCTGTATGGTAGTAAGAAAATTAGCTGTGGGTCTAGAATTAGTGCTCTTCCCCTACGAGGACCATCTAGGCGACAAACTTCATACTGTCTAATTTACTGAGTCCTTCAGTTCCCTTGTGCCATTTAGTACCACTTCCTCATTGAGCTTCCAACTTGTTCGCGAACCACTCGATCTAGTCCCCGACGATGGATCTAGCTTATTCCGACGAAGAGTTCCCTGGCGAGAGAAGTTCGAAAGCGAGCCAACAAGCGAGGTGCCGAGGTCAGTTCGGCAATTCCGGTAGAGTAGGGCGTCCGGTTTGCTGGAACTGGAACCTGGTTGTGTCTCGTCGCGGTCTACTCAGTCTAGTGCCCAGCGGTGAATCTAGCTTACGCCGACGGATAGTTCCCCGACGAAAAAAGTTCTCCAAATACCGATTCTTCTTTGGTTTTCGCTATTTTTCTATCGGAACAACCGGTGGGGTGCCGTGGGCGGTCTGGCGATTCCGGATGGAGCGTGACGTTCGGTTCGCTGGCATTTCCACGACCCATACTCAGTGCTCTGTTGCAGTCTACTCGACTAGTCCTCGACGGTGGATCTAGCTTATTTCTACGGAGACTTCCCTGGCGGTGATTGCTCTCCCGAAACCGTTGCTCGACGTTCATCATGTCGTTTCCTCTGTAAGACGGTCACGATCTACATCATAACTCTGTTTACTGCGTTCCGTTTTACTGTGTCTTTACCTCGCTTGTTATTTTGTAGGCTACATTATCCGGGTTCATGTTCGTTCCTCCCGTTTTAAGTAGCTCCCTGCACGTCACTTCAAATCTCGGACATTCAAAGACCACATGCTCCGGTGTCTCCTCGACGTTCTCACACTCCGGGCACAATGGTGACGTTGAGTACCCGAACCGATAAAGATACTTCTTGAAACAGCCGTCGCTCGGTAGGAGCTGTTTCAGGTGGAAGGTAATGTCTCCGTGCTTTCTATTGACCCACGTCGACAGGATAAGATGAGCCGGTAGGTCCACTTTCCTTCCTCCGTATTGTCCCATACCTGCTGCCACGTCACCATCGAATAGATTCTTATCATCTTCCTCACGATTCTGACTTGATTGTAGCACTTGATATCCTCCACCAGGGTGATGCAGATGGGGATCATCTCGGCGATAACGCATACTGCCTCCGGTACGCAATCGCAGCTCGTACGACCACCAGCCGGAACGTCCTGTTCAGCTTTTCGCGGTTCCATTTGGTTTTCAGCGCTGCACTCCAGGCAGGAGACCTATATGACAGTATCGATGACGAAACACTAGATAATAGACCGACATTTCGCAGGTGTAATCAAAGTGGTTGTTAAAGCTCAACCAGTCGTCGATTATCACTCCCAATTGCTTCAGTACACGCTTCGATGCAATCGCATGCCCTTCGACGGTGATCTGTGTCCGCTGAACCAACAATACAGCCATCTTGTGGTGAGCTATTTGCAGCTTGACCCCGTTCATTCAGCTCTCGATCGCATCTATAGTCTCCGTCACCTCCATTTCTTCAAGTGTCTCACTCATCAACATTTGTGACACGTCGGCCACGAAACACACGATTTTCACTTTCCCGGGCAGCCGCAGTTTTGAGACCGCATCGTATATCCCGTTCCAAGGAGTGGTAAGCGTGACTGCCACTAATTCCAGTTGTCCTGGATTCAATTCCAGCCGAGGTCGTTGAGATTTTTCTGAGGTAAAAAAATCTGTGGTCACGTCTTCCTTCGGAAGGGAAGTAAATCCGTTGGCCCCGGTCCATGAGTTGGTGGATCGATATTTAGTCCAGATAGTGGAGTCACCTCTCTGGCGTCGGTAAAGAAGAAGTAGAACCAACTTCTATACTTACTAACAAAACATCCTCCTCCCGTGATACTTGTGGAGTAGTATATACGGCCTCTAGCAAAAGCAAGTATCGGACTAACCATTCCTTCCCTTTCCTTCCGCGATCTACGTGCGGGCCTGGCCGGCGCCGATACTGATCAATAAAACAGTTTAGGATTACCAAGAGTTGCACATTGAAAGATGTTTTCGCTACTCCCAAGCATAATTATCTATTGATTCCCTGTGCAACTTCAGCTAGTCCAGATCGAAAACGGAGTAGCAGCCAGGGGTGGTCGCACAAGCTCAAGCTCAAGCTCAAGCCAATCGTACATCCCGTTCCAAAAAGTTTGACAGAGAATGGAGCCCTGAGGAACGCCCACTGCGACTCGCATTGCCTTCTGTCCTTTGTTCGTCTGGTGCAGCAGTACTCTACTCTGGAAGTAGCTCTTCAGGATCTGACTCATTCTTCTGCGCAGTGCTGCGGCATTGGTCTATACGAGGCTGGACTTCGCTGACTTTGGCAGTAACATCAGCTTCTGTACCTTCCTCATTTCGAGGAAATTGCCATCATCTAAAGGCTTCAGCAATAGCATCCTGAACATGTCCGGATATGCCGGGATCACAGCTTCCAGTGCCACGGTCAGTATTCCATCCGGACCGGGGGTTTTCTTTGATTTTAGTTACATCGACGCTTCTTTGAGCTCGTCGTTAGTCGCTTGCCACTCGGCTGTGTTATCTCCTTCTTCTTCTTTGCCGTACGGTGTCAATGACCAGGTAGTTGAATCGTGCTTCGGGATGAGACCCTCGACGATTAGCTTTAGCTTACCCGGGCATATTTCAGCTGGTGTCGACGGGCCCTCATCTTCGTCATGACGACTCAGTACGCGTTCCCCAGGGATTGGCGTCTATTTCTTAGCACAGTTATTTATGGCAAATGGCTTGATCTCCCGTTTTAAAGAGTCCCTATTTTCTTGGAAACGTCGCTTGCGCTCCACTCTCACTTTCCGATCTTGCGCTTTGAGCCCGCCTTCTGCCTCTAATACAAGCAGCGTGTGGCGTACTGAGCTATTCATTTAACCAGTAAGCTGTACGCCGTCTACTGCATGGCTCCAGTCGTGGCATTGTAACGTCACAAGCCGTCACAATCCTTCTTCCTCAACAAAGAGGTTTTTGTTAAAGACTTTCGTCTTCCACTTTAGCTTGCCGGACGTCCTTCTCCGTGCTGCAGCAGGGTTTTATTGGCCGATGCGATAGCGAATCGTCTGGTGGTCGCTATGGGGATACTTCTTACACACTCTCCAGTCCATGTTCGCCGTCAGTCAAGGACTACAGAATGTGGTATATAGAATATGGAATATGGCGAAATTTCTCTCGGTACCGAAATCCGTTTCGTAAACCAATAAGCTTCCAGTTTTGTCACGATACCAGGAACCATTTAGCTCCTCGCTTCGAGTCGACAGGTAGGTGTCGTGCTCTGCCACCAATTTTCACTACAAGGAAATATTCTCACAAGATAACTTTTGCAAATAAAACTTTGAGAATTATATTTAAATTATTAGGCATATTCTTGTTGAACATATTCAACTTTTTCTAATTTCTTCAAAATATTTCGTGACTCCTACGTCGCTGTTACCAGACATACTGGCCATAAAAGCATAAGAGTCCCAGGACCGTATTTTTCCCTTACCAAACTAGTCGAAATTGGCAGGGCGAGCTCAGGACCAACAAAGTCAATCGCTGAACCTGCCCCTGCCAATTCATTTCTAGTAATACTAGAATGTCCGGGCACCCAGACAAGGTAGATAGTGTTGAAAATACTTAGTTCTTCGATTTGGGTTCGGCACGCGATCACTAGCTTGGACCGTGATTTGTCTGAGCTAAGGGCCTTGATTGCAGCCTGACTATCGGAGCAGAAGATTATAACTCTGCCGGACAAACTCAGTTGAAGGGCCGATTTTACCCTGCACATAATCGCAAAGATTTCTGCTTGGAATACAGTGCAGTATCTACCTAGTGAGTGAGATTGTTCCAATCCCATTTCACGACAGTAGAGACCAGCACCAGCACATCCCTCCATCAGAGAACCGCCAGTGTAACAGACCACTTGCGTTTTTTGTTGTCTTTCCATATAGCCAGACAACCACTCCTCTCGAGAGGGAATCTTCACATGGAATGTCCTGTAAGGAAAACTACAAGTGAGTGTAATACTAGGGGCAGATCACTCTAAGAATGTATAACAATATGCATCAAATTGAAAAAATGCATTTAATTTCCATGATGCAAAATCAGCTTTGCACTGCCCCGCAGAAAAGTTTAACAAACGTCCTACGCTGATCCACTTTATTCGACGTTTTGTTAAATGTAGGGCTAGTTTTTCTATAGGGTTTTGACGTCTTACACGCATGCAACGCAAAATACATTATGAATTTCTATTTTGATGGAAATAAATGCATTTAATTTCGCTGATTTTTAAAAATGCATCACAAGTGATCTGCCCCTAGATGTAATATCGCTGGGAGCGAGAATATCTTCACCCCATGTAATCATTTGTGACCACAATCGTGTATGACTGGTAGCAAGATCAACATTACTGTTCCAAAGCCCAGTAACCTGCACTCTTTATGCACATGATAGTGCTTCTTGTTTGAGGTGTATGTGTAATGGTTTGATATATAGAAGAGCATCAAGGGCAGCCGTGGGTGTTGTGGTGAAAGCACCAGTCAACGCCATGAGTGCCTTTCTTTGCAGATGGTCTGACTGGACCGTCGTCACCTCTCCCCTCTGCTACCACACAAGGTATTCGTATGACAGTAATGGACGTATAATTGTCGTGTAAATCCAATTTCCAGTATTTAGTTTTGAGACCCTAGGTTTTTCTAAAAGTTTGTCTGCACTGCCCGAAGGCCATGCACGCTTTCTTGACCCTGAACTCGATGTGAGCATACCGACATAGATTATTATTCTGCCTAAATTTGTTTCTTCGAACCGATTTTCCATATCTAAACGTACCTAAAAGTCGAAATAGAATATTAGAAAAGGATAATGAAAAGGTATGGATGGAACTATTTACCTGTGATATTATCGTTCCTGTCGCTATCGTTGAATCGGAAAAAGTTGATTTGGTGGGGGCAATGAAGGCTCACCTTACGTTCGGAACGTTCAAAAAATTCCTTCTTGCTTCTAGCCAGGCATAAGTTGGCTTTTGCGTATAGCAAAAAAATTCAAGCCCAGCTGCCATATGTCCGCTGTAGATCTAACCTATATTTAAGGTCAAGGTTTTTCATTGTTTTCTCCGGAAAAATCCCACGTCGAAACCTGTAAAATAAAAGGGGACAGGTAGATTAGATGAAAATTTAATTAATGAGTACCATCAACTCTCCTGGTTTATAGATGATTCCGGAAAATCCGGACAATATCCGATGAAGCACATTAAATGTCACTCCGCGGTATACTTATCGCACTCGACATTACACATTTGACATTCCTTTTTACCCACTGTATCGGCTTTGACATTTTGACGTTTAGGTTTTCAACCAACAGCAGGGTTGTGCTGTGATGCTGTCAGTTTCTATGCGATGTATTTCCTTGCGATGTTCTTAGGGGTTGTCGGGTAGATTACGTTTCCGATGTGTATGTTTAGATCAGACAAGGTACATTTGATGAATACACTCGGAAAATAATTATTTACGTTTCGTTTAGCCATTGCATCAACGAATGATTGATGATGGTGGCCTCAATTTCAGTCGGTTGTGGATACCGATATTGTTTCTAAATTTATTCCCAATTACGTTTCTATCATTCAATCAACCGATTGATTGGTGATGATTAAATGTTGAGTCAAGTTTTAGCGCACGTGAATTATCGGGCATAGTTATCCGATGTGGCCTTGACTCATCTCAGTTTACGTTGTACCATTGCACCAACGGAGTGATTGGTAACGGTAACGTCAGGGTTAATGGATTATTCAGAGTATGCAATGTATCGGACATAGCCTTCCAATGATGTAACTGAATATTTTCAGGGTTTAGGGTTCCAACCATTGGTTTATTGTTGGAAACTACTCCACTATTATGATGGTTGGATATATTTCGTTTTTAATAGAAAACACATCCATGTAGTATCGCAAGTATCGGCACAGTCCCGCTGTTAATATGATTTACCATGAAAATGATTGCTGACCGATATTATATTATGCTCCGCCTATGCTCGTTTAGCGAACTATTTCTTTTGTTAAGGTTCAAGTTACCTTTTTTGAGCATGTGTTAGTTTTGAACGCTGGGTAGTATGGGTAGGAAAAATTGTGTTCAGGTTTGCCACCGGATTATACATTTAAACCTTTTCAAAACTCTAAAAGAAGAATATCAGCCGATTTATCAGATCACAACGATTCAAATCATACAAAATAGCTGCTGGAAAAACTATCGGTTTCGCTAAATGGTGCTTTTGAAAAAGTGGCTGTGATTTTTTGTCACATTACCACACCCAGCACGGTGTGGTAATGTGACAAAAAATCACAGCCATGGCACGCAACACAACAGCGCAACGAAAAAACCACAGCCACATTTTCAAAAGCACCATTCAGCTAAGCCGATGGCTTTTCCGGCAGGTATTTTGCATGAATTGAATCGTGATGATCTAATAAATCGACTGATATTCTTCTTTTAGAGTTTTGAAAAGGTTTAAATGGATAATCTGGTGGCAAAGATGAGCACAATTTTTCTTACGCACACTACCAAGCCTTGAGGTAACTTGAGCCTTAATAAGTTTTATTTGAAGTTATGAAAATTTGATCAATATCATTGATTTTCAAAATTTTCAAAAAGCTTGGTAGTGTGACGTAACGTTTTGAGTATGACGCCAATAAATTTGTAAATAATACCATAAATTTAAAATTGAAGTGAAATAGAGTAAAATAAAAAAAACATTTTTATAGCAAACTTTTCAATAGATCATTAGAATATATCAGTTGCTAAATGTTTAATATAATATTGTGATAGGGTTGATGTCTCGAATAAATGCCATAATCCAAGGCTGTTGTTCATCGCGAAACATTTCAACGAAAGTTAGGTTATGGTTGTTTTTATATTTCCCGCCAAATTTCGTATACAACCGCCATGTCAAATTCATCACCATCTCGGAACTCAACATCATAGCTACAACAGATCGTAGGTCTCTTGTATACGAGAGCCAAACAACTCGGGCATTTCGTAAACGGTTTGGCTGGTATCCAGAAGTGCTGGATGCAAGTCTGAGAACCTTAGTGAAGTTATTTCTGAGTACGAAAGTATAAGGTGAACTTAAATTCAAAGTGTGATTGAATGTAGTGATGCGCTATTTTTTTTTTAATTTTCTTTAGTTTTGTTTCATTGAATTCTGACCGAAGTTGGTCGTTGCGTCCGGTGTTCTAAGTTAAAACTGTTTTTACGTACAAAAGGTAATTTTTTGATTATAAATTTTTAAATTTTGAGTACTAATGCAAGTTCGCGTTGGACAGCAGCGCTCGTTCAACGGGCGTTTTTTGTACGGGCTGGAAATATTTGGACTAACTAGAGTCGTCCATTCTACTTCCGGAGAAGGATCTCCGCCGCTCGTGTAGTCAAACGGAAAGGTGATAAGTTCGTTTTAATCCGATACGAAATTTTCACGGCGGTTACCAATCACCGCTCGTGTTTTCCGACCCAAGTTCCTTGCTTCTTGCGGGTCGAAGTCCGAAAGCCGGCCCTCGTCCCGTACGTAGCCAAAGGCGTACTGAGGTGCCGAGTCGGAAATAGGGGTTTCATTCCATTTTGAGGTGGTCCGTAGCGGAAACTTAGTACGCGAAGGCCATCCAGAACACGTTGGCCCCTGTGGAAGACTTTCCCGGGTATCGCACGAATTTTCGTAGCGAAAGCTCTCGTGAAACGAAATCGGAAGCTTCCGTCCAGCCACGCCACCCTCCGCAACTTTAATTTCGGCCATACGCACACGAGCCCCTCTTCGTAATTTTTCCATCGGAGCGTCATCCGTCGCCATCGCTCCGACGCCTACGAAGTAACCGCCATCATCGTCAACGATATAATCGACCATTAGTAAAGCCAGCCTCGCCCGTCGCCAGCAGAGAAAACCCTGTGCACAGGTAGGTGGAAACCCTTTTCATGGCCATGATCGTTTCCCTTCCACCCGAGTGAACTGTCCAAATCGAATGAGCTCGAAATATAGTTATCAAATTTGAATTCCGTTGCGTTAGTGATATTTAGTTCCGTTACCTTTTGAATAAAGCTGTGCCTAAATTCAATCACACGCTTACGTTCCGTTAGATAATCGAAACCAGTCCCTGCGTTTCCGATCAGGTTTGAAATTGATGAAAAGTTTCCGGTGGTGATAAATTTCATTTTGGCGAGTACGTTTTATGGCGCAAGATTTCCTCGAGACAGTTTCCGCGAGCAACCAATAGCCGGTCGAGTCGTCCCCAGAGAAGGTCTCAAATTAAGTCGGGCAAGCAAAAAACGACCGGTGGTCTCTCGATCGCGAGAGTGGCGCTTAAGCCACCGAGTTTACACAGATCGTATTGGACTCGTAGCGCGAACGATTACAATAGTAGCTGTCATTTCCAGGAATGTGGGTCTACGAGAGCGGAAAGTATCTTTCGTCGTCCAGCACGACCGACGTCCCGCGGTTTCACGATCGCTATCTGCTCGTTCGTGTCCTCGGGGGACCGAGTCCTCTTCCGAAAGAAGATGTTCTCCATCTTAAGGGTTCGGTGAGTCAAGACATGGGAGCAGTGATATTTTCGCCCGGCGTCACGCAATCTCATTCCGTCCTTGTTATCGAACAGCTTTTTCAACGCTTCCTTCTTTTTCTTCGTCATTATCTCCGCCACACGGTCATTATCTCCGGTCTTCCGCTTCACGCTCAGGGATGCCAAGATCCGGTAAACTGTACTCATGGGCACGTTTTCGTCTCGAAAGTGATCTATCGTAAACTTTTTTCCGCGATGACCATGCGTTTCGTAAAACCGTACAACACGCTCGCGGAGTGCTTGCTGTTTCGACGGCATCTTCGTTTGAACTGACAGCACCCGAGCGAAAAGAAACATGCCACCCATTTCTAGGGAGTCCAGAGAGCAATTCTCTCGGAGAGAAAAAAAAATTACGCTCTTTACTTTAATTACAGAAAGGTATTGAAGTCATTCTAATTTTTTATTGAATACCCATTAAATGCAACATCTATTGCAAATTGTCTCAGGTATTTCGACAATTTCTCACCCAAACCTGCCACGTATGGAATTGTTGCGAACTTTTTCTTCGCATTATCTTTCTCTCTTTCTAAACTGCTGTACATTGTGTGTTCTCTCCTATATCACATTTTCTATTAAGCGTTTAGAATAGTTATTAGACTGTAGGATACGTAAATGTTCTAGATGTGCAGACGTTTAAACTTTGGCCTTTGAATAACCGTTTATCGAGAGTTTGTTCCACAGAAAACAACTTGAACTCCTGACTGTTGTGAGTGTTGTTGACAATATAAAATGGACCGTAAACAATGAGTTTAAAAGTGGTATTGCGGACCATTCATACATTATGTCACGCAAATATTGCACAATACTAACTAGCTTTCTCTCATTTTACCACGCTCTTTATCCCCTTGGTCTAGTACGAACCAAATGATTTCAGTTTTTCCTTTTTTTGTAGGAGCATAATACTGCCGCTGCACGCAAAAGTTTCCATGCTCTAAGAAATGACATCGTACAATCGTGCGTAAAGCGGCCGATTGCGTCAAAGCACATGACGTGCTCCCCGTCTCTTTTATGTCACTATTTGTCATAGCTCAATGGTCCTTTATGGGTAGGGGTCATATCATGCTACGTAGCTTTTTTTAAAGGGGAATAGAATAGAATTTTTAAAAAAAATTACCGTGACAAGGGGGGACAGGGTTGCCGCCAAGCTACGTAATTACCAGGGGGGGGGGGGTATTTAGAGGTTTGTGACGAAATGCTACGATGGGGAAGGGGGGTGTTAAAAATCGCTCAAAAATGCTACGTCATTTATGAATGGTACCTATTGAGATCCCGTAACTTGAAATTTTCCGCTTCATTCGAGTAAACGTTGCGATATTACAATAAAGACGCGAAACAGAAAAAAATATCGATGCTGCGTTCCTAAACGATATTAATATCATACACGAATCAAACACACCGCGTCTCCAAATAGTACGTGCTCATCCTTAGCTCAGTATAATTGACTGACCATTTAATGGACTAAAAGAAAACCATTAAATATAATAATAAAAACCTTTTTTTCTCGTGCTGAAATGATTGCCGCAAATTAGTGATTGGGTTTGAATTGTTTTTGCGAATTGTCAATTCTCAACCCTCATACATAATTCAAAAGTCATCATTCACTCAAACAAGACCATGCGTATTCCCCACGCGCATTAAAGACCGAGCGGATTCGTTTACTAGTTGGTCAAATAAACACTGAACAAACAAATAAATTAGTTTGCTCAGTCTAAAGAAATGTCAGCTCGATGGGCATCAACCGGCGGTTATGTGTTCTCTTACAAGGCCATAAAATCAAAGAACATTTAACATTACATACGACAAAATATGTACAATTCAAATGGCGAAATGAAGACTGCTTAACTATTCGCATTAAAAAAGATCGGAAAAATTAGTTGCATAACCAAGGAAGGTTTTCCGGAATCTCGCTCTTTAGTGAACAAGGGAGTGTAGAAACTAGTCGTGGAAGGTGGCGTAGCCCACATTACGATTTTTTCGGGGAGCCTTTCTCAAAACAATGCTTCAGTTTTACCCGTATAATTTAAATGCGAGATATGTCGACAGTTTAAGCGCAGTCTGTCCACCGAAGGAAAACTTCTCACGATGCTCTCCGCATTTTCCACACCGTGCCTTGTTTCTACAATGACTAACTCTATGGCCACATTGTTTGCAACGACGGCAGTTCATGTCCCGCCGCACAAGACAGAACAGTTAGACGTTTTGAGCAACAGATCCGGCAAAAAGCTCGAAATAAGGCTGATGGAAAATAAGTTGTTCTTATACTCATCGATTCTTGCTGAACGCAATTGCTTGCATACCACAATTTTCACTGACTGAATCGACGGGTTCTGGAAGGAACCAATCCCATATTACGCGATTAAGACCCCTCTCGGATACTACACCATCAATCTCTACTTCCCGGGCGTGTACGTACACAAAGTATTTCTTCGTACACGCCCAAGTGTTGTTTAGTTAGTTCAAGCGGAATATCGATTGATGCTAAAAGGCTAATCTTTGGTCCGGAAGTAGACCAGTTGCATTAGATGGCTATGGTTTGTATTGAAAAGTAGAGGTGTGCGCCGATGAAAAATGTCGTTATCGGCGGCGTAGGTGTGATTTGGGCCGGCGGCGGCGGCGTATCGGCGTGACGCCGTTTGCTAAAATCATCGGCGGCGGCGGCGGCGCAAAGCGGCGTGGGATATTTTTTGATATGGATGGAAAGTAGTAATTTGCTCAATCATCTTGCTATGTTGATTATTGTGTCTGCGTGTGTCAAAATTAAACCAAATATTGATGACGTAGTGGTGTCATCAGCTTTAAGCATAACACTGTTTTTTAACCGGGAATTAATTTTATTTGAGAAAATGGAAAAAAAAATAAAAGTAAATATCCAAAATTGCGATCACTAAAGATAAATTTAAACAACCGCTCCTAATGCTTGCAATGCCAACCGTTACGAATATCGATGCTAACACAGTTTCAGAAAGCATGCAAAGTTTTATGCCATTCATTTTAATAAATATTCCTCTGAGATAAAATAACAATACCTGGTCTTCAGTCTAATTTCTACTTCTGCCTGAGCCAGACCTATACAACCGAGTGAAGTGAAATAGAATTTATTAACCTGATACTTGGAGAAATTTCTTTATGCTGAGAATGCGGATCGATTATTCAACTAAAAATCACGGAACTATTAAATAAACCACATCGTGAACAATTCTTGCGCAATACAAAGATACATATACAAACGAGAATGCATCTCAGCGAATTTCCGACTCATCGACGATATACCTATTTGAACAGTGATCTCTATACAAAAAAAAACGGTAGGTAAAACGGTTCCCAAATTTGTGACAGTTGTTCAGGACATAATGACAACTGCTAAACAGCATCCAGACCCCAAAATCAACTGTTAGCACTATCGGTGAGGATAAAAAGGCGACGTTGCTCACGCGCAAGTGCAAGAAGCAAGATACAACATCCGACCGTCGGCACCAATACAGCTTTAACTATGAAGACCTGGACGTCAGACATGAGAGAAGCAAATAATCCCAAAGATACAGCAGACAAGCAGTCAACTGTATCCCCACCGCTAAAGAAGGTCTCCACTCTCAATAGAAAGTCACGAGCACGAGATTCTGCGGATAACCAATAATGTTTTTTGCTGAAATATTGAAATAGAAATTAACGGGACGTTTTCTGGGCCACTCCGATCGTTTGATACACCGCACTCAATATTTTGCCCACGTATATCGTTGGAAAAAATCCTTAGCATGATAAAATTACAAAATGGTGCGGCTTCCAATACAGGTTAAACATCGAATCACTTTCGAACAATAGGCCAATATGGTATGGTAGTTGCGGCAAAGTTCTACTGTATCGATTTTGTAGACTTTTTCGATAAATTAAAGGGGAAGAGAAACAAAGGATAAGAAAATTGAAATGCGGATTTTTCTAGAGAGAACCAGTTGTAAACGTACAGAAAACCTTCCATTATGCTAACAGAAGTATGTCTAGCACTAGTTTTTCGTTCCAAGTTTCATTTCGGCAGACTTTGCAGCCAGGTTTTAGGAATGTGCAGTGCTACTGCATGGCTAGTGTTACGAGGCTACTGACTACTAAGAATCCTTCCTGCCGGGGGCTGGCTTATACGACGGGTGGCTTATACGACACCAACGCCTTACCCTCTGAACTACCAGACCAAGGTTAATAGTTAAAAGTCGTACGGCTTGAATTACTATATCGGAGGCATGATGTGACGTGAGTTAACTTTCGAGGCCTGCTTTCAACATCGCCAGTAGATGTTCAGTAATCGCTATACGAGCTTTGCTTGCGTGCAAATTTGAGTAGAATGGTGATTCACGCGTGCGATGGTAATTTGCAACGTATTTTTGTTTAAATATTTACACAGATTTTGTAGAAACAATTGTACTGGCTTATATGTCGGTTGATTAAGTTTTAACTGTTTCTAACCATGAAAAAGTGACATCATTCGTTCGATATGCTATCTAATTCCGCATGAGCCAAATATTTTCTTGCACTGAGTAACTTGTGTCTTTAACTACTGAGAATTCGACAGTAGGGAGTATTATGGTTTCCACAGACTGACTGTTGATTGCTGCGATCCGAATGACTATGCGAGTAGGAAGTCAGCAAAAGTATTGTCCAGGCTATTTTATTATCATATCGATTGATTGATTAGTAAACCAAGAAACGCTTAGAACAAGTATATTGCTTAACTTCGGAATATCTTAATACCTTTTACCGACCTATTCGGCTGATATTCGCTTGTCCAGTCTTTAAACAGCGGAACACTATATAAATTCACAGTTCATAAGCAAACCGCTCGCAGACACGGTGACAGTTTAATTTCTTGCTGAATTGCCGTGCGGTTCGAAAGCAGCTTTGTTTCCATAAGGACTCAAGGGGTGAGTCGCTTAGCACAAATCGAATTGTGCTCACAAATAAACAGCGTGGTAGCTTGTGTCGCAACGTGCCACGATATGCCATGGTGTTCAGTAAAACAAAAGCACTGGTTGCTATGATCATTTAACTACACTTTGTTGACAGTTTTTGAGTTGTCAGAAGTGTGCCTCGTTGTGCCACACATTGTGGTAACGAGTGAAGTGATCGTGTATTACTGTGAATCGTAATCTTATATCGTGGTATCGTAGGTGATACAGTGTGTATGGCACATTGTTCTAAGCGACTCACCCCTTGATATGGACTACAATATTCTGCCTCAAGATTGGTAATGGTAAGAATCACACAAAACTATTACAACCAATAAGATTATCGTAAAGTAAACCAAAATTCTTTCACTCAATACACATTCAGGTCAAATATGGACTCGGCGCGAGTTTAAATGTGATCAGCGGCACATCACAAAAAAGGCAATCGGCGCGCTGACCATTTTTTCCTGAAATCGGCGGCGTGTCAAAATCATCGGCGGCGGCGGCGTGGCGCGGCGGCGCACACCTCTATTGAAAAGGAGACTTATCAGCATTATTTTTGCCATCGGTATTCAAATCGACCTCCATTAAGCCTGAAAGGATGTCGGTCGTTCGCTGAGCCGTCGGCCATACAGGCCATTAGCAAAGGGTGTATTCAAATGGCCACCAGCTATTCTCAAGGAATTTTCGTTTTCACTTACAGACTCTATGTTTGAACTTTCATCAGTATGGGTAGAAGTTATTCTGAATCTTACTACCCACTCGGGAAAAAAGTGTTTCGCCGGCCCTGGTTCCAAATCGATTGATAAACTAGTCTCTGAGACATCTTGCCAATAAGTTGCAAAAACACGACCTTTGGGAAACTGGCGGAAGAGTGTTATAGGGAACAGCGGGAACTAATGCGTATTCCGTCAAAACCTTTTAGGAGTGTATTTGTAACGTATTTTTGGGCCGATTTATTCACCCTTGCCTAACTTTTAAACCAGGTTCACCAGTGCGGCTAAACCTGACTTAAGCATTAAATGATCGGTCCTTAGAGAAGAAAAAAGCAAAATAAAATCAGATTAAAAAGCAGACGTGAGGGCAATCCCCCCGACTGACATTCCTCTCGCAAAACTTACTGATGAGATGAAGTCCAACGGACTTGTGAAGAGTTCTCCAATTTTTATCATAAAATTGTAGCTAGAACTAGCAAAACTATAAGACCGTAAAGACAAAACAAGTGAATTCAAAAAAACGATCAAGTTACTTCTGGTCGGATTATGTAGAACTAGTTTCGGACCACAGAACCAGGACAGGCTTCGATCCGGCTCCGAATCACGAGCGATGCCTCAAACATACACACACGCACTCGTTCGGCAGTTGGTGAACAAACGAGGTGACTGCTTATGGAAATTTCGTACGGGGAATAATATTAAAATGTTAATGGAACAATGCTGACGCCACCGTCCCAGCGATCCCCGAGTCCGCCGTGCATTGATCGAAAGAATTTTTCCTCCTCGAATGTGGGTCGACAAATTCGATAAAATTCGAGTTTGAGTTCGGGTGCGCTGATACATATGGCATTTGGCGATCCGGCCCAAGAACGGCTCCAACTCGAATCAGGATGTGTTGAGTGCTGAGGCGCTAGCTAATATTTTTTGGATTTTATTTTGCAATCGTTTTGAGTCTATTCGATGGAACAAATTAGCATAATCCCAGCTAAATGAGTCTATGAATTGTGCGTTACGATTATAACAACGTGCAACGTTGTGATTTGAAGATCAGATGAAGTTTTCCATTGTTACACACTCGCCATTGGGTGTTGCTCATTCTGGCGCATTAGTAATATTGTGTAGAACCAAATAGCCCAAAACTGACGGGGATCGAATTTAAAGATCTAATATCTTTAGCCTTCCAACTGGATTATGTGAACGATCGGAGCTAAGCTAATCAAATCGTTATTTATTTTGTTATAAATTTCAGCACCAGTAAACAAATTATGGAGATTATTTTATGTAAAGTGTGGCATCTGTCAAAGCGCCTGAGCGCTGAAACAGTATTCGATGGTTTTGGAGGTAGAAAAAAATTAGTAACAACTCTGTTCTCAAGGCTGTGCGATGCGATTATTTAACCACTTTCGAAACGACCTTCGCTGTGCATATTCATCATGCAAAAATGCAGCAAAACCCATAAAAATCATCCGGACCGGCATTCTGCTTTTGACTTCTCTCTCTCTTCATTTGGCCGATTTGCCGTAATGCTTTGACCTCGTTAGTTAAATATTTTCGTAAGCCATACGTGGGTGAGCTAAAACGAGTCGTACTTTTCTCCATGTACGCATTTCCTGAAGGATTTTTTTAAATGCAATTAATTAAAACAAACTTACTGGCAATAATATACTTTTCCCGCTTCTAAAACGGCCAACTTCAAAGCTAGAACGACAGGACCACTTTTTTCAACACCCCTCTTACCTACCTGCTTGAGTTACCACTCATGTGCAGCGATGACACCGTCAAACAGGATCGGACGGAAGAATGAAATAAGACATGGTTTGCCGATGATGACAGCGAACTAATTTTAATCGCTAGCAGAATCCAACTGTCCTCTGCGGTGAGCGCTTCGGTTCATCTTAATATATACGGAGCTTTCAATAACTTGTTCATTGGTTGAAAGCTATATCTTTCTCAGAAAAATTTAGTTTCCGGCATTCGTTCTGTGAAGAAATTATGCTCCATAGCTGCACTGCCCACAATCGCAAATCAGTTCAATGTCGATTAGGAATAGGTTTATGGCCTTCTATTTAATAGATTAAGGATTAAGCAGTGACTTTCATTCTAAAAAACTGACGATTTTATTTTTGTTTCGTGGCTTTGCAATTAGACACTTGAAACAAGGTGCAATGGTGAAATTCTACAAAATTCAGCACTGTCCCTGACCTACTATTAACCCGACTGCGACGCGACGGTTCAAATATAAAGATGAGCCGAGCATTCTTTCGATAGCCAATTTTATTGCCCTCGATCACGTGTGGGTTTACTTGAATATATCAATGGATGAATCAATCTATGGTTGATCATTTCTATCAACATCCAAATTTTATCATACTTACGTGTGACATCTATTTTTGGGAGGGTCTATTCGATGTGTTGTGATTCAGTTACGGTTCTCAATTGGAATCAAGAAAAGAATGAAACGTAAACCAAAAGTTCGGAGAGTGCGTAATTGCTTTAACGTACATATAAAGTCCTGTCTATACTATAGTGGGAAATGAAATTGGAATGTTTTCTGATATATTTTGAAAAATCGTTAACGCTCCCAATCCGAAAAAATCCTACGTACGCATTCTGATCAGTCCAAATTGGAAATGATAGAACATTCTATTGGACGAAATACAAATAAAAGCTCGATATAGACGTTGTTTTCACCTGGTTATTTTACATGAAATTTAATAAATTATTCGGACAGCCCAAAAAGTATAGCTTTTTATTACTTTCTCAGCTAACCTTGCCTACGATAGTGATTTAGTACCTCGGAACCCAACATAGCTCTGTAACTGAAGATTCACAAGCGTTAGAATGGCCAGTTGACAAACTGATTCGTTATTCACGATCTGCCTTTTATTCATAAAGCTGCCGCAAAACTACGGAATGGTCCCTTTTATCACGATATATAATCAATAGTCAGCATTGAAGGATGTGACGAATGATTTAAATGTTATGTTTAACGACTTCGTCTTCCGATTGGTATACGATCCTATTACAAATGACAAATTAGTTATTCATAGAGTGAGTAAAAATTTGCTTCTACTAACAGCATCAATTCAGTGGCGTACCCAGGGAGGGGTGAGGAGGCTGCGAAATTCTATTTGTAACTTATACAATAGATAGATTCATTATGGATTACTACGCTTGTCCGGACATGCCGTAGACTCAGGTGATTCGCATTTCTAATGCCAAAAGACCCTGACTCCTACGGTAGCAGACAAAAAGTTAAGTCGCCGGTGAGCTCTAAGCTTGCATATATGATCCTTCCACGCTTTTCTAAACTTTCTCCCTTCAACACCTTGCTCTCCCTTGAGTACTATGGCTCTAAATATTGAAAAATATACTTCACCTTTCAGTCCCTTGCCAATTAAATGCCGTAAAAACTGTTGACAAATTGACTCAATAGGTCGTTAACAAAAATGGTTAACAAAAAATGGTAAAAATATGACAGCGCATTTTGTAAACGAGATTTAACGATTTATGTATCTAAAAATTTGTTTTGAATAAATAAATACAGAGAGTTGCTAGAAGCAGTTGAAAAAAATGGGGTTTAGTTTCGCGACACCTGTATCCAATTTCATCAAGAAAGTTAGGATAACCTAGAAATCCTCATTTAGTAATGAGCAAGCAGTAGTCGTCCAAATTTAAATGTATTCGCATTGGTGTGCAATAACCCCCACCCCCTAATATTTTGAACATTTTGAAATAATTTTTTTTATTTCATTTTATTTTATTTTTATAAGTATGATTATAATTTTGAAGATATACAACAAACATGTATACATAATTCACTTACTGTATATCTCATTTTATTGAAGCAAGGCATGCAAGCTAGCGAGAATCGAAAAAGTCAACAAATGACATAAGTCCGAATACTACGAGTGATTTTTTGATTTCACTAAAAATTAAAATTTTTATAAATAAATTAGTAATCAGTAAAGGCATATATCGTACTGAAACTTGAACGAAGTTTCGATGTTCCAATATCAGCAGGTATTCGAAATCGTCAATAAGAGAAACGCAACTTTTTTCTTAAGCTATTCGACTAAACATAATAATTTATTAGAGAAAGTTTTGGAATTTAATAGACGTCATTCATTTAGATAACAACTGATTCTACTTTAACCGATATATAAAAAAACGCTCAGTGATTTGACGTTGAGCTATACCTACTATTATTCGGCTGAGACGAAACTAGTTAGCTTCACATCATTTTGCATAGCAAAAATATCCAGTAAACTCCAGATGCATACGTTGTACCCAGATCTTAAGGCAGCTTTCGACACAATTAACCACGATATACTGCTGGCAAAGTTTCTTAGTACATTAGCCGTAAGCGCAAAGCCGTACTAACTGTTTTTAAACCGGACTAACTTTTAAACGGGCCTAAAATAATTGGTAAGCTTTAATCAAACGATGCTATATGGCTGCGTTCTGATCTGCGTTACACGTCAATGTTAAAAAACAACAAATTCAAGTTAAAGAAAATGAGTAAATTCATTCCGATATTTTCTTGCAGTTAAATAGCTTTTCTTCTTCAAATATCTCGTTCCATAGGGTTTGAGAACAATTTTGTCAACTTGTTGCCGATATATTTCTGAACATAGAACTTTAACGTGTTGGATAGTTGAAAGTTGGCCGATGATGTGCAGTACTTTGTAGTGACATAATATGCACAAAAGAAAATAAGTTGATATACATATGCATGTTTTTATTCAGTTTGAATAGGCGCTCGTCGAGTTAGAGGTGGCTAATCCATCGGTTGTAATTGGTGCCATGATAGTTATTTCTCGACAAAAATATGATTACTGGTTAAAACCCAATTGTCAAAATTCTCTTTGAAAAGGAAATTCCGGACAAACCGTTGCTGGATAAACACAGTTCATAGCAGTTAATGGAAGAGAAATTTTTTCTCGTTTGGTTTACTGCCAACATCTGTGATTGGCGAGTAACGGTTTGTCCGGAATTCCCTTTCAAAGAGAATTTTGACAGTTGGCTTTTAAGCAGGAATTATTTGTTTGTCGAGATTTCATACTTTGATTAAAAAATTGGTTAAAATATATCAATTTGAATTTAAAATGAACTGTGAGTGTCATTCTAATTCAACATGGTACCTATCGACGTGAGGGAGAACATTTATTTTCGTTTCAAGTGAATTTTCACAAGTTTTGAATAAAGATCAATTATCAATGAAGGTCTGCGAATTGAAATTATACACGTTTTTCAGCGAGGTTTAAATAAAAATTAAACAAAGATCAAACAGAAAATTAAACTTTGACAGAATGATCATTTATATTCACGAGCGTTATATTTAATTTTTTTTGCACTGCGGCAGACAGAATATAGATATATTTCTATAATGCATCAATGCAAATTGGAACGATTTATGCCAAAAAATTGAAATAAATATATTGATCACCGTTGTGTTCACAATAAATTTCAAAACATTTTGTATTCAGAAGTTTTATGTGATGTTATTCTTATTGGAACATTGCACATATTTAAAATAAATTATTTACTCTTAGCTTAGGGTATTTGTGGAGCTAATTTCTAAGCTGTTAACATTCTGATTCAATTTGCTACCGACCAGTGTAAGTAAATTCATGAAATATTGTATTTTACGATCTATATCCAATTGTCATTTGTTTGGTTTTATCCCCTAAAAACAATAATTTTCTTACGTTATTTACTTTCTTTGATGTGTGATACAATAGATATATGGGCAATCATTCGTGAAAATATATTATCGATTTATATTAACGAATTAAATGGTCCCGCTTATTCTCTTAGCGATAAGCAAAAAGAAAAGAATAAAAACAATTCTTATTGTAGTTCTGTTTCTAATCCACAAAAACAACTTAGATCTGAATTGATTGAATAGATCTCAATTTATCCAAACGTGCTCTACTGTAACCCTTCGATGGAATCAAGCGTGTAGAGAGAAGGAAAGAACGAGGAAATAAAAAAAATGCGGGTAGATAAGCACGGTAAAAAACTTTACCCATTTTATAAGCTGTCAAAAAATGGGTATTTTATTGCTTATAACAATTGGTGCTTTTTATTCATTTCACAACTACTCGATGAGATAATGTCAATGGATATACTGATCTTAATAATGAGTGAAAAGTCATTAAGAATTATTTTAAGCTAGTTAACCTGCAAACTAAGGTTCGTAGCGGAAGCTGCAAATTACCGACCTGCATCTGAGTACGTGGCGGAAACGGAACATTTCGGCAATACTCATAAAAACGGCTGTTTAAACTACTGAGGATGTTGCAAATATGCGTTTGGCATTTTTAGAGCAGCCAAAAGATCCAGCCATTAAAAATATATCCAGTTAGCGGTTTTATTTTGTTAAGTAGTTAAGGAGACAATAATGTGAAATGAATGTTATTTTATGTTTTTTTAATTCAGAAATAATTCTATTGACAGTATTTTTCATTCTGGCGCGATTTTCATGAATGGATAGTTTTCACGCGTTTTGTTGTAACAGTTCTGCGGGTAAGGGTAAAACATACCCAGATTGACGTACAAGAGCTGTATTCATTTATGAATAACCCACTTAATGGGTTATTCCACTTTTATTGAAAATGCGTAGTTTTCTACGCATTAATTGGTATTTTGTTTTATTAGTATAGTTCGACAGTGCTTGTCTTTCGTACCTGATAAACTGGCTTATTTATTGCCATCTTTATTGCGAGCAAAGAGAGCCATATTTATCCAGAAGAAAGCCGAAGAGAGGATTGAAAATAACGAAATGTATGCAAGAGAAGCATGACAAATTTTTGCATATTTTTGTCTTCTTCCGGTAACATGATGCTGCCATTTACATTGCTGCGTTCTGATCAGCAATACACGGCTATGTTAAAAAACTGTACAATAAAGTTAATTTAAAATTCACTGTTTATGCCATTTAATAGTCTGATTATTTCGGGAATTTGTTTATTGCTCAATAAAATGGTGAATCGATATCTTGTTGAATGGGATTTATAACATAAGTATTGTATCAAATAAAATAATTTTTTCGAGCAATTTCATCATAAGATGGCGGCTCTGCAGCATTTTCACCTCATGCGCGTTTTTTTTGGAAGGGGTCCACAATCGGAAATCTATCTCCCGTGATTTTTGGACTAGCGCTAAAAACTAAAGTTTTTCTGATTCCTTATGTCAATAGCGATGTACGTAGAATTTTTTCGATATTTTGATTTTAAGCGAAATGGTGCAGTTTTGAGTGAAAAAACTTAGAGAATGTCATAAAAATCTACACAAAATCGTTAATCAATAAAAAGGTAAGCAATAAAAAATTTAATCCTGCGTACGTGATTATAAAAATCAATTTTGAATATACTGTAAAAATTTCAAAGCGACCAAAAATCATTTGCTCGAGTTACATTTCCGGCCAGTGGTTTCGAGAAAAACGCGGTTAAAGTTTGCAGTACACATGGGTTATACATAAGAAACGTTGCGGCAAAATTGAAAATTATACTTTTGAATTGTTTTCGTTCTCCATGTTTTGGGATATCATTTTTTACATCCTAAAGCACATTTTAGACTAATAAATAAAAAATCGATTGTTTTAAAAGTCTACAGTGGAGTAACCGCTTAAGCAACTTATTATTTAAGATCCATAATTGACTAAAACGTTATTTTGCTAATTATGGTACATACTATCGAGAACTTTATAGAGTTGTATTGTTCTAGCCACTCCAAGGGCTTGAAGAGCTTCTCTTACATTACACTTAGTAGTTTGTCAGTTCAGCCAAATCTGACTGTTCCAAATTAAATCAAATGCTTATAGAAAGAGAGTGGAAGCTTACATCTTTTGAAAAGTTTGTATCAGTTGCTGTTCTGCAACCAATGAAAAATGCCATAAAAATTATTTATTTGCTTCAGATAATTATGTCGTCCATGGAATGGAAATCTGAAATTTTAGCCTGGTGGGGCTTATTATACCATCCTACCCAACTAGTCTACTAACCATGCATATAGAATTTGGCAGACCTACTTTGCTGAAAATGAAGTAATTCAAATTATCAGTACGATTATCCAATCATGCCTGAAATACCAAAAGTCCAGTAATTTTAATTAATAAAAATTATAATTAGTTACTTCCTATAGTCTGCCATCTGTCTGATAATGAATTGACAATTATAAATTTACAAATTGAACCTGATACTGGATGCAGACAAAATTTCTTGGAGCAATCGTTCTGAATTTTACACAATTATTCTTCTTCACATCATTGCCCAGGCAACTACAAGAGCTTTTTGCAAACTGCTAAATATGATTATTTTACAATAACATGTTAATCGTTGTTTTAGCATTAATTGAACTTTGGTTTCAAAGTACTACGAAAAAATCGAAAATCGACCAAAAAATAAAAGCTCCCTTAATTACTTGTGAAATGCTGTGTAAATGTCTCAACGTTTGTCCAGTAGATTTTGAGTTATGGTGTATACCGCAAAACAAGATTTCGATGTGGCGCCTAACTGAACAGACAAAGAATCTTTGCATCGAAAAAAATAAAGTATCCAATTTTTTGCCGATAATACCTTACACAACTCCCCTTAAGTTCCGATTTAAGCGATTTTTCCGTATTCAACTTTTTGCGTCATTTTGCCAAGTCATCTGTCTAGTCTCAGCTTTCACAGTTCTTTCATACCCTGTGCAAATCTGTTCTATCATAAAGAACTAAACGAAAATTTGTACTACAGCAGAAATGCAAATCGTTCAAGATATGCTAGAAAATTATAAATTACAAAACATTACAAGCAAGCTCCGATAACATTTAAATAACGATCAATATGAGAATATTTGTAACAGTTTGTTTGCCGTCATATTTAAAAGTGTTACTTAGGCTATATAGCATGGCTTCATTTACAATTTTTTATTCAATCTTAGTTTTGAACTCTTTCAAAAGCAGTAAAAATATAAATAAACTTCCACTTGCTTATGGTGTTCTTTGTGAGAAGATACAACTAGGAAAGGGAACAAATTGTGATTATATATTCTTTTCCTCATGCAAAAATAACTAAAAAATTGTGAGCAAATTAAACTTCACTCATTTTGATAGCCATAGGTAAACTAACGAACGAAAACAATTTTCATCTCTGAATCCAATTATAAAATTTCGTTCGACAGTTTGTTTCAATATGATTCGACTTCTGCTAACCTGCAATATAACTCTTCGATGTGGCGTTTTGAAATGAGCGTGTAGCACCTTCTAGATATAGGACGATAAAGAATATTTAAAAAAATGCATTTAAAATTCGATTACACCTGTTTTTCGTACGGGATAAAACTTGCTTACTTGCCCTCATATGGTTTGTGTGCAACATGGGCCATAATATTGCACATAAAGTTCGAAAAGTTGATTCAAATTATTGAGATGTATGCAAGAGGAACATGGCGGCCTTTTACACTGTTTTCAATTGGCTTCAGGATGCAGCCATTTCTGCAATGACAGGTACTAACGTCTTAGGCCGGACTAAACTCAAGCCTAAAATCAAAGATAGTACCGTGTGGCGGTACCAACTAGATTCAAGCTTACCGCTATTACAGTAATAATAATTCAAATATATTTTTTACGTATAGTTTAAGCACAACCAATTAACATCGAATGTTACATATTGAACCAGACCTTCTTAGTTATCAGTTCATTTCATTTGTAGTAGGTGATCGAATCCAATTAAACTTATTTGAGAAGATCTGAAGAAAGAAGACAGAAAACCGTGACCGAATCAAAATCTGGAGCTAAATCTTTATAGCACAAGATCAGCTTTTAAAAATGGTAAAAACTTTTCGAATGTGTGTGGTAAAAAACCGGGACCGGCGAAGAAAAATTAAGTTTTAGACAATATAATCACATTTCATGTATAGACCAAGCTTTCTACTTATATTTTGCCATTATTGTAACTTTCCTAAAGTACGCATACAAAAGTAGGGAATGCAGTGATCTTAATCATATATAGAAACTACAAATATACAAGAATCGAAAACAATTTTATAGGGGAACATGGAAAGACTTCACCAGTCAAACCTACATAAATCTCTACAAAAGTTTTCAATCCTTCAAAACTCATTAAAACTTAATGTAGAGTAGTATAATGCGTATTCATGATTTTTGCAGAATTGTTGGTTTACTTTTTCAAAAGTTATAAAAGTTTTTCTGAGATCGGGCTTTTTGGTCAAGTTTACCCACTGCGGGGAGACTTTACCAAGGCCTGAGGAGACATAACAAAGAGAATTTCGAAAGAAAAGAACAAAAAAATAATGGCACAAAACATGCATTAACCAATTTTTTATATTGTCGAGATCTTTAGGTACCAGTAAAAATATAAAAGACTTGCATTTCATAAATTAGCATTTTTTAAATGCATTTCCTTTCAGTGATTAACTTCTACACTACTAGTACTACTTACATTGCATATTTGTACCCAATTAGTTGAGAACTATACCAACAGGGATGCCTTAAAAGAGCGTAAATAAATTAAATATATCGAAACACTGATTATTTTGAAAGGATGTGTCTTAGGAAGCGTACTATTTTTCAAATTCTATATCCCGAGATCATGATAATTTAGAAGTGTCTTCGGCAATATTCATCAGAGGGTCTAGTGCTGCCCGAAGACGAATAGATAATATCAGCATTCACCACTAGGTGGCGATAGGGAGTACACAACTTCCAGTACATGTTAGGTGATGTTTTGTCACGAAAGTTTAATAATTTAGGAAAATGATTTATTTATTTCTATTTATTTCAGTATCTCCAAATGACGGCAATTTAGAAAGGTGTATCTTCAGCAAAGTTGCTCGAGATGTCAAGGACTGCCCGATGGTGACAGATTAGTTTGAGATACTCTCACTATGCGGCGCTAGTGAACGTACAAGTTTTCAATACATGGTCTTGAGGAGGTGTAGGGCGACTCGGCGCATGCGAGCTAGTAAAAAAAATTGTTATTCAAAATGGATTTTTTTTCAATAAATTGCAATGAGTTTTATTTTGAAGAGAAATTTGTTGGCAGATCGTCGCTGTTGTGCTATCTTATGACAAGCGCCATTTTACACATTTCGAGAAAAACGATTTTTAAAGTATGAGATTGAATAAATTGAAACTTATAAATGGTATAAACAATTCAAAGAAGACAATTGGTCAGTGTTAAGTCAGACCGGACTAAGTTGCAAAACTTCAAAAAATGAGATAATGACAATATTGGATAAAGAATTTCTTCAGCTACATTCAGCTTTTGCCAGATTTGAAATATGTAACCATAAACAAGAATTATGGCAAAAAATAATTTCCAATTATAACGTAGAGGATGCTGAAATTCAAACTTCAAACCCGTTTTTCTCGAAATTAATATTTTGTCACTTAGTCCGGTCTGACTTAAAACCGACCAATTGATACTTGATTACTATCTATTCTGTATTAATCTCTCAAATATTAAGAAGATTGGTTTACAATGTTGCGAGTTTTTACTATAAATGTAAACAAAAGTCGCACTCACACGACAAAATTTGTATGGCGTGTCATAATCGTACATGGAAAATTTTCCTTAGAAAAAAATCATCAATTATTAACTTTCATTCATATCTTTGGTTTCATTTAGTCTATAAACAATCGGTGAGATGCATTTTGAAGGAAAAGAGTCAGGGAATCTAGAAAAAATAGTTATTTTTGTTTACAGTGTTGCAAAATATGTTATATTTCCAGTTTAAAACTTAACCATTGGTTGTGTATCAGTACTCGATTTCCACGAACTATACATTTTTGTGAAATAATCGTTAGGTTTAGCTCAATAGTATGTTCAGAAGAGTTATAGCACATAATACGTGTTATGTTTTGGTTAGAAAATTTTAGTTCCACCTGTAACCGCATAGAGGGCGCCAACACTAACTTTTCATAGAAGAGAGATAGAATATCTAAATGTTCAGAAGAGTTATTGAAAAATGCTTGTTCTACAACTTTGTGGAAAACACCTAATTTCTATCTCTTTCCGTTGAAAAGTTAGCGTTGGTGCCATCTATGTGGTCACAGGTGGCACTAAAATTTTCTAATCAAAGGATAGCTCGTATTATGTGCTATAATTCTTCTGAACACACTATTGAGCTAAGCCTAACGATTATTTCACAAAAATGTATAGTTCGTGGAAATGGAGTACTGATACACAACCATGCACTGCTAGGCCCCATGCAAAACTGACTCAGACATCACTTCGTTAAAAGTTTAATAACTTCTTTTAACAAAACCGGATTCACTAGCAGTCTTCGAAAAGGTTGTAGACAATTGAATTGTCTTTCTTAATTTCACTTATAGTGATAATACGATGTATACAGTGCACCTTAGCGGCGAAAATGCGAGCTAGTGGGTTTTCTCCACGTAAATTGTCAAAAAATCCCAAACAAACTTCAGGCACGTTGGTCCAGTAGCTAGACTTGTCCGATTTGCTTCAAATTCGATCCAAGTACTCCTGGTAGGACCCGGAATCGACTGAGGGGTGGGCCGATAGAGGTCATTTTTTTCCTGTCACTCTAATGTGTATGCAAAGTTTGAAAGAAATCGGTTGAGTAGTTTTTGAATGGCAGGTAACACTGCAAATCATGGTTTCCCAGAGACGTTATACAAAAAGCTGCGTCACCGAGTCGTTTTTCGATATTTTTGCATAGAAAAATTACAGCGTGTTGTTAAAATGATACACTATATTATACAAAAGTTTTGATAAATTTGCTTCACTCAATATTCTAAAAAAAATCGCAAAAAAGTGTTTTTTTTTCACGCTGAAGCCTTTATCCCCCCTTAAACAATAGAAGTAACATTCTAATTCACACAAAACTGTAATTATAAATAAAAATTATTAAGATTGTTTCGTGTTTATGTGCGTAATCTTATTGGAACACGGGAGTGAGTTTCAACCGGTCTGAGAGGCAAGCAGGTGCTTGCTAACGTTACAATTTTACCAAGGGTTAATATATTATATGGCACGTAGAGCTACGTTGTTAATTGGCATCCACATCAAGGATTTTCTTCGTTAACAAAATGATCAACTTCGTATTAATTGTTTGATTATCATGTTCAATATAGATATTTTTGAAAATCAACTTCTGAGAATGAAAAAGCAACACATTTGCTAAATCTTTATGAAAAAATAATCTGCACTTCCCTCCAACAATGATAACTGCTTTGCGTTTTTATCCCCACAATGTTTCTAGTTTTTTCCCTTGCTACCCACAAACAATTTAGATTTCTTCGCAGTTAGTTAAGTTAGATAAAACGATATAAATAAAGAAAAAAAATAAACAAAGATTACAGAAAAACTATCAATAGGCTTACAGTGAAATTCAAGACAATAGAGTATAATTAAAAATATTCAAAATGATGATTATCCTCAGTGTTAGCATTAGAAAGTGATTTTTTTATAACGTGATAGTCTTAAGAACCTTTGTAACATGTTATGTAAAAAAACCCCGGCGTAAAAAAGCTTTTGCAAATGCCGTGTCAAATAAACGTTATATGAAAAAAAAACTGCTTTGCGTTTACATCACACAAATTACAATATGCAACTTTAATAAGATTTCCACTTCCGTTATCAATCTGCTTTCTCGAAAAAAAGTTCTTGACATCACTTTCTGCTAACATGCTCTTTGCAATTTTCACACCAGACAAAACGTACGCATTTACCTTACCATTGATGTCGAATTCTTGTCTTCGCACGGCTCCAAAGAATGCGTGGGGCACATTTGTACCACCTTGCAACGTTCTAGGGTTAATGCAATCACCCCAAAATTTGTTAACTAGTGTAGTGTTGTAATAATTATGCAGTTACATATAGACGAGCGCATTGTTGACGAATAGCCTTAAAATGGCGAAATTACGATAAATCTACCCAATTCCACTATTCTTACTTCTTGACCAAGCAACTCTTCATCCTCAAACAACGCAATGTAACTAAGAAGGTCAAATTACTATTGTTTTTTCTATCAGTACCAAAAGTCTAGTCAATTATACGCATGCTGTTAAGTGAATCGCACCGCGCATTTCTAGCCTTCAAATGTTTTCATATTTTTGCCTTTCTCCTATAGAAAGGCTATCACTCTGAAAACCGACTACTTAACCGAAGCCCGGAGGGCTCAGTCTCTTATACCATTCGACTCAGTTCGTCGAGTTAGGCAAATGTCTGTTGACTTCGTTGAGTTCGGAAAACGTGTTTATTCGTATGTTTGTGTGTATCTGTGTGACCAACAATTGCGCATCGGTTACTCGGAGATGACCGAACCGATTTTCTCAAAACAAGCCTCAAATGGAAGGTATAATATGTAGTGTGGTGTAGTATCGCCCTCCACTTACCCTAACGCCTCCACTTTTCATCAACCCCACCCTCCCCCCTTGGCCACCCTCGCACCCGCATTAGAGCAATGCAAAAAAACGCACTGAAATCTCAAAGGCCTGTGACAAATAGCAAAGTAACATCAGATGCCAAATTTCATATAATTTAGGCAATTTTAGACCTCCGCCCACTTTGCTTGAAGTTTTGACATTGGTTTCATAGGAAAATACAGTGTGTGATCTATTACTTTTTGATTACTATCGGTTTTTTGCCTTTCTCATATAAAGAAAGGCTATGCAATCACTGTAAAAGTCGACTTTTTAACCGAGGCCCGGAGGGCCGAATGTCATACACCATTCGATTCAGTTCGTCGAGATCGGCAAATGTCTGTGTGTGTATGTATGTGTGTGTGTATGTGTGTGTGTCATTTAAACTCACACAATTTTCTCAGAGATGGCTGAACCGATTTTCACAGTTTCATCTGAAAGGTATAACGCTCCCATAAGCTGCTATTGAATTTTCAGTTGATCCGACTTCCGGTTCCGGAGTTGCGGGTTGAAGAGTGCGGTCACACAGCAAATTCCCATATAAACTGGTACCACCATGATGTTCAAATGATGTAAAACATATTAAAATTGATGTAACATTACTCTAGTTCGCGGGTCTGGATCACTAATGATCAATCAAAGCAGCTTTGACCACATTGGCCACCTATGACGGTTCATGACGCCCCCGGGGAACCCGCCAAGTTCCTAAGCTAATATCACAACTATTCCCCAACGAATTCTCTACCGATTTTCACAAACTTGATTTCAAATGAAAGATACAGTAATACCATTGACTGCTGCTAAATTTCATACGGTTCTGACTCTTGCTTCCGGAGTTACAGGGGCGTTAGTAAGGATACACTGGAATTTCCCATATAAATCGGTACAATCGTAATACCTCAGATTCTAAAAACTATTGAAATGGTCACCAAATTACTTCTAATCGAGATCACTGATCGCCAATCGAACATTCTTTGAATATATTGTCCACTATCGACGATTCCGGAAGTCCCGAATTCCGGGCATATTCCACAATTAAAGTCACATCGGTTCTTCGGTGATGACTGAACCGATTTTCTCAAACCAAGTCTCAAATGGAATGCAAAATATGCAGTTTAGTATTGCGTCGCTGCCCCTCCTCCCCGCCTTGCCCTTACACCTCCCTCCTTCATCACTCCCCTCCCCTTGGACCACCCTCACGCCCGCATTTCGTTCATCCACCCCGTATACCAAAATAAGATGAAGGATTTCTGACGCATCCTCCACTCCCACTTTACTAACCCCCCATTCCCTCTACTTTCAAACCCATTCCACCAACATTTCAAAATATAATCACATGAAGATAACATTGAACTCATGCTGATTAAGCTAATTAAATATTATTCTTTTGCCTTTCTCATATAGAAAGGTTATGCAATTGCTCCAAAAACCGACTTTCTAACCGAGGCCCGGAGGGCCGAGTCTCATATAACATTCGACTCAATTCGCCGAGATCGCAAAATATCTGTGCGTATGTGTGTGTATGTATGTGTGTATGTATATGTGTATGTATGTATGTATGTATGTATGTATGTATGTATGTATGTATGTATGTATGTATGTGTGTGTATGTGCGGATTTGTTAACCTAATATCCACATCGGTTTCTCGGAGATGGCTGAACCGATTTTTACAAACTAAGATTCAAATGAAAGGTATAATATTCCCATAGGTTGCTATTGAATTTCATTTTCAACCGACATCTTGTTCCGTATTACGAGTTGAAGAGTATGGTTACAAAACAAAATTTGTTGATTTGTCCACATCGGTTCCTCGGAATTTTCTGAACCGATTTTGACAAACTTGATTTTAAATGAAAGGTCCATCAGCTGCTGTTGAATTTTGTGTGGATCCCAGTTCTGGTTCCTGAATTACAGGGTGATACGTACGATCGCGCAGCAAATCCCGATTCTAACGAATTCTGCGATGAATGTAAAAAGGTGAAATTTTTTCCAAAATGTTAACACAACTGTTGAATTTGTAGATCTAGGTCACCAACAGTCATTCAAAGTCTCTTTGGCGACACTGGTCACCATCGACGGATCCGGAAGCATCCAAATTCAGAATAACGGTTATATTGGTTTCTCGAAAATGACTAGACCGATTTGATCAACTTAGTCTCAAATGAATGGTGTTGCGTCCCCGGATACTGATATTAAATTCCATCTCCATCCGACTTCCGGCTCCGGAGTTACGGGTTGTGGAGTGCGATCACATAGAAAACTCCGATTCAAACCGATACCGCGATGAATGCAAAAAGGTGCTCTTATATATACTTACCAAGTGTAATAAGAATGAAAGACATTTCCATAATGTTATATTGTACGAACCAGCTATTAAATCATAGTTTGGCGAAATGAGAAAGGCACAATTGCACCTCTAGGTGGATTAAAACAGGTTTTTTTTATTAGGAATAACGTGACGATATGAACTGGATCATAAAAATGTTGGATTAATTTTCAGTATTCGACGAAGTTGTAGACAAAGAAAATAAGCTTCTTATTTTTGCTTGCAGCGATTTTTCAGATGCATACAGTGCCACCTAACGGTGAAATCTAGGATTTTCCGATTAAATCCAAATTTGGAGTAGACACTCCTGGTGAGACTAGGAATCGACTCAAGTGCAGGCCTATGGTTTCTCTTTTTCTTGATATTCTAGTATGCATGTAAATAACTTCATTGACAAAAATCGCTGAAAGGAGTGGCCATTTAAAACCGCGATTGTTTGTTTCTGTCGGAAGAAATGAATATGACAAAGCTTAAGCATAAATGGAAGGGCATCTGAAGTAAAATGAAGGACGCTTGGTAACCATACTTAAAGGTAAAAAAATAGGTACTCCTATGAAAGATTGTAGAAGCCAAAAAATTGCGGTTAGCCAGGAGCTACTTGGTTCAGCAAGTCGAAGGATTTGCGTCCACCCAGATCTCAACTATTCGATTGTTGGGATTATGATAAATCAGCTTCCAATGTGCAACAGTAAAATTAAGATGCGTTGAATTATCGAAATAATTAAATTGTCAGCCAAGTGAAAAAGAATAATTAATCCATTAAACCATTGATAATCTATCTACATCCATCGCTAAATATAGGCTTTATAAATCAAATCGGATTTGTTGCAGTTTCCTCCTTTCTGTTGGTTCAAAGCATCCAGTTTGGGATGGAATCAATTATTTTCCTCGTAACAAGTGAAATAAATATTTTAATATAGTGGCTGGAGGCTAAATAATCTCATTACAAAAAATTGGTAGCTATCTATCAGTAGCGCAAAAAAATATCAGATGAGACAAACGATGTACAATTTAGTAGGGGTACCACCTAGTAATACGGTCATAACCAAAGGCTCTCGAAATATACAGATGCATTCTAAGTTAGTTGTGGTGCCAGATTCTACTATATAAAGCTATCTGCTCTGTTAAACTCTTGCCAACAATTCCCAATGCAATTTAAACTGACTGGCTGTCTATTTTTGGATCGCAGAATAATTGGGTAAGAAAAGATAAAGCAAATATTTAAAAATCCAAGTTTAATTTCAATTCAGTTGTATCTGTTACTCTTCCTATACGTAAATGCACTTTAAAATAGCAATTAATGTTAAAGTCATCAGCATAATGCAAATGGGCACTTCAGTTACTAGCTTAATAATTTATTTCATGAATATTACACTAACAGCTAAGTTAGAAACTAGAATAGACATCACATTCATCGATCGCTCGTATTACACCTAAAATAATTACTCCCTCCCCATTACAATCCCTCTCATCCTCCTACTGCCTACCGCACTGCTGCTGCTGGGCAAAAACCGGAAACGCATACCTTCCAGACCGGGCGTCAAAACCTTGCGGTGGCCTATCACTCAACACAACTGGAAAATAGGCATAGGTTTCATTGCCTACCGGGGTCCTCTTGCTCTGCTGTTGCCCTGCCACAGCATCGATTAGTACTTTTAGTTTGGCCTTGATTTCCCTCAGTTCACCTCTCAACTCATCGCACACCCGAGAGCAGGAGCCGGATTCTTGGCAGGGGGCGTACGCTTCGTGCACATTGCTGGAATCGACAAACTCCGGCTCCGGAGGGGCAACGGTCGTAGTTGGGCGCGGTGTTGTGCGGGCAGTCGTTGGCCGCGGTGTCGTTGGACGGGGAGTTGTTGTGGGTCGTGGAGTAGTTGGTCGTGGGGTTGTTAGGCGAGCAACTTTTTGCAGCTCTGCCAACAACGTTCGGCAGGCCGGTGGGAAAAATAAATCCTTCCATTCGACGTCCTTTTCGACCGAAGCTTGATATACGTTGGTTCTGAAATAAAAAACAATAATTACGGTGAGCGTTGAAAAGTTGTGAAATAATCAAAATATCATGTTACATGCTCTTCTCCAACCGAGCAACGTATATTTTCGTTGCATGATCCGGTGGCACCACACGGTATCCCTTCAGATCGGATACGTAGTGCACCAGATGAGGCTTTCCATCGGGATCGACGAATCCGTAGCACCCGTACGTAACACCGTCCAGGCCCTTGACCTTGTGCTGGAAGTGATTGTCCAACTGTTTCACCACGTCCAATCCATACTCGAAGGCACCCTCCCGGAGCTGTCCGTGATGATATAGATTCGAATTCTTCTCCACGTTGATGTTGATATCCAGTGAGCTATCGTCAATCGAGAGCGCCTGGGTCAACGTGACAAGCACCAGCTAGAATTGGGAAGCGATTGAAATGTGAAACGATTAGAATTAGCATACAGATTTGTGCTCTCGGACCAGCCGGAGCGAGCGAGCAGAAATAAGAAACGGGAAACGTGACAGCTCAGATTAGTCACCGATCGTGTCAGCGATGGATGGCAGATGGCGCAGATTTTTAGGGGGTTGGTCGGTCGCCTACACCAAACGCCAACGGAATGTAATGGGTGGAGAGCATCTTTATCGTTACCGGTCGGTTTAGTTTTAATGGCTGGTTTGATAGAGAAACCTGTTTGATTCGTGAGAAGATATTAGGCATGCGCGAAGGTCACGCGTGAGTTATTTATATGCATTTAATTGGATACAGAAATCGTCGGTTTGTTTAAATTTCTCCTGCCATCTAGCCGATTGGTTTGGGTTCGGTTCGTCGTTATTTTAACGACTTAATCACAGTTTTCTAAGTATCGCTTGTTTGTTCTTAAACATCAATTCATTTGATTTGATTAGTGTAGTGATTAACAATATAATTGTAACACGATTGTTCATAAACTGATACAAGATCTTTTTGTCCCTATAAGAAACCCTGCAAAATCTGAAGAAGTATTTTCCAAAACCGATCCAACTGAGTGGATTTCCCTTCCAGTAAAGATCCGTGTATCCTGAGAGCGTGAAACCCACCCCATTTCGTTATCATTTCCTCTTGGCCTTGTCATCTTTAGATATAACTAGCAATAATCCAGTATCAAATTACAACACGTCAATCATAACATTATATCACACATTCCAGAAATAAATTATTATTACAGAAGTTGCTCTGGAAATCAGCTACAGCTGAAAACTATTCACAGATATTTTTATTTCCTCAAACCTGTATATTGTTTTCGAACCATAAATTCAGTAATAAGCGATCATTTAACTTAGTGACTCGGATGGTTTTTAGAATTTTAGTTCTCCCGAAGCCGAGCCAACCAGCCAGGTGCCGAGGTCAGTTAGGCGATTCTGGTGAAGTAAAGCGTCCAGTTCGCTGGCTCCCCGACGACTCGCGACTGGTGGTGTCTCGTCGCGGTTTACTCAGTCTAGTCCCCGGCGGTGAATCTAGCTTACGCCGACGAAGAGATTCTCTGCGAAAGAAGTTCTCCCGATACCGATTCTTCTTTGGTTTTCGCTATGTTTCTATCGAGCCATCCGGTCGGGTGCCACGGTCGTTCCAGCGATCCTGGATGGAGTGCCCCGACGACCCATACCCAGTTCTCTGTAGCAGTCTACTCGACCAGTCCCCGGCGATAGAACCAGCGTGTTCCGAAATCGTTGCTCGCTGTTCAACACACCATGTCCACTATAAGGCAGTCATGATTTTTGTCACCACTCTGTTGACCGCGTTCGACGTATTTAAGTCATTTGTCATTCTGTAGACGACATTCCCCGGGTTGATGTCCGGTTCTCCCGCTTCAAGCATCTCCCTGTACGTAGTTTCGAACCTCAGGCATTCAAAGACTACATGCTCCTATGCCACCCGAACCGATAAAAATCCTTCTTGAAGCAGCTGTGACCCGACAGGAGCTGTGTCTCCTTGCTTTCTATTAACCCACGTCGTCAGGTTGAGCAGCCACCTCATCATCGAAACAACTCTCACCATCTTCCTCACATTTCTGGTGTTTCTCCGATTGTAGCACTCGATATCCTCCAGGTGACGAAGATGGGGATCATCCCGGCGATAACGAATACTGTCTCCGACGATATTGTTCTGTACGCGCTCGCGACTCGTACAGCCATCAGCCGGAACGTCCTATTAAGTTTTTCACGGTTCCACTTGGTTTTCGGCGTCGCACCCCAGCCAGGAACCCATATCGCGCTATCGATGACGAGGTAGCGGACATCTCGTGCTGACTGTCTGGATGCCGAAGTTTCGCATGATTATCGCTACTGCGTTCGTTACCTTCGCCAAGGGTAGTCGACGTGGTTGATGAAGCTCAACCGGTCGACGATTATCACTCCCCATTGTTTCAGTTCACGCTTCGATGCAATCAAACCGCTTTGCTGTTGCTGACCAACAACACCTCCGACTAGTGGTGAGCTTGCTGCAGTTCATCCAGCTCTCTCGTCTTTTGTCTATGCCACCGACACTTCCACTTCTCCAAGCATCTCACCCATCTCCGTTAGTTACACATCGCCCGCGAAACCCACGATTTGCATTTCCAGGCAGCCACAGTGTCAAGATTCCATCGCATATTCCGTTTCAAAGAGTTGGACCGAGAATGAAGCCCTGGGGAACACGCACTGTGACTCGCATTGACTCCTGCTCTTCGCTCGTCGCGTACAGCAGCACTCTGCTCTGGAAGCTCCTCTTCAGGATCTCACATAGATAGTCGGCAGCGATGGATTCCCAGCTGGCGTTGTTGAATGCATTCTTCACATCTATCGTGACCACAGCGCAGTATCGATCTCCTCTTCGCCTCTGTTTAGATGGCTTCTATGTACTCTCAAACGTTGTCCGAATTGCATCCACTGTCGATGCTCCTTTGCGGAATCCGAACTGTATCTTGGACAGTCCGCGCTCGTCCTCCGTGCATTTCGTTAGACTCCTAAAAATGATTCTTTCTACGAGTTTTCCGAGTGTATCCCGAAAACATATAGGTCTATACGAGGACGAATCGCCCGATGGCTTCCCTGGCTTCGGCAGCAAAACCAAGTTCTATACATTCCACATTTCGCGGACGTGCATCCTGAACATGTCCGGATATGCCAGAATCGCAGCTTTCAGCAGCACGTTTGGTATTTCATCCGGACTGGGGGATTTAAGTCGCTTCGCTGGTTCTGCTAGCTCATCGTTAGTCACTTACCGATAGTCGCACCTTTTTCTTCTCCGAACGGTATCGCTGGACTGGTAGTTGAATCGTGCTTCAGGAAAAGACCCTCAACGATTATTTTCAGCGTGCCCAGGCGCATTTCGACTGGCGCCGACGGGCTCTTCGTTTTCGTCATCACGACTTGGTACGCGTTGTCCCAGGGAATGGCGTCTACTTCTCGGCACAGCTCCTTGTGACATTCTGACTTGCTAAGTGCCCATTTTAAAGCAGCCCTAGCTTCCCGAAACGCTGCCTTGCGCTCCAATCTATCTGGCCGTCACAATCCTCCTCGTTAGATCAGCCGCATCCACGTTCTTGGCCCGGCCGTCCAGCCGAAATGTCTCAACGAAGAAGTCTTTGTTGAAAGCTTTCTTCTTCCACTTTCGCTCGCCAGTCATCCTGCTCCGCACTGTGGCAGGGTTCCGAGGGCCGATGCGGTAGCGAATCGCCTGGTGGTCACTATTCATATACTTCTCCCATACTCTGCAATCCAAGTTAGCCGGCAGTGAAAGGCTACGAATGTGACAATCGTGCGTCTAGCTTCGCTAGAGCTTCCAGCAGGATATACCCTCTTGAGCTGGTTACTCTACTGCCCCACTCCACAGCCCAGGCGTTGAAATCTCCACCAATGACTATCGGCTTGCGACCGATCAACTACACGGTTAACTACTCCAGCATTAGGCTGAACTGCTCTACTGTCCACCTTGGAGGAGCGTAACAGCTGCACACGAAGACGCCGTTGATTTTGGCGATCACAAAGTCTTCGTTCTTCCACTTCTTGAATGGGAAATCTGCCCGTAACTTGTATCACAGCCGCTCCCGATCTATCCGCCACCCAGTTACCGTTATCAAGGGGGACTTGATATGGCTCTGCAATCAAAGCGACGTCGCACGTAGTTTCTGTCGTAGACTGTCACAACAGCAGCTGTGCTCAGTGTTCACAGTGATTCAGATTTATCTGGATTATCTCCATTACCATTGGCCTGCAGCCGCCCTCTTGTAGGCAGGGCATTTAAAGCCACCCGTTTGATGATCGTTCCCGTCCGCTGGAGTGCAAATTAAGGAGCTCGGCCTTTGCGTGCAGTCTCTCTCAAGATAGCCCGTCTCCCCGCATTTACAGCACATCCCGGATCTATCCGGGCCTTTGCAACCTCTGCCAAATGTCAAAGTCCAAACATTTGAAACATTTCTCCGCTTGTTTATTCATTCGTGAGGCGGCTCTCAATGGGCATCTCGACCATCCGACCGTAACTTTGCCTACCTCCAGTGCCTTGTCAGCAGCGGATACCGGTAAACGAACCATCGCTGTCTGAATTACTACGTACCCTTCCTTTAACCGGGTTGTTATGTACACCCGGCCCAGGTTGCACTGCTACTTCAGCGCACCTCTCAACTCGTCTTCCGTCGTAATCTTATCCAGGTTCTTGCACACAATCACCGTCTCCGGGCTTAAGGTTTGAATTTCTGCCTCTTCACCCAGTAAGTTGGTAATGATCTGCATAGTCGAGCTATTAACCGTGAGATCCTCCTTCAACTCCAGGAGCATCTAACCTTTTAGGGTACGCCTGGTTCTTACACGTTTTCCCTCAAACCCCTCAACTCCGACCCCCTCTGAGTCTCTTGAGGAGCGCCGCATTCGTCGTCGCGTCATTGGCTTTGACAAGCACGGCTTCTCCCTTTGGCTCCGTTCGACGAACCAGAGGTTTTTCTATTCTCTTAAGCTCCAGTTTTCTCTCTTCTTCTCGTCTTTGCTGTTTCCCATGTTCCATGAGTTTTGAACGTACCTGGAAACTTGCCAAGATTTTAGCGGGACGGAGGTAGCAGTGTTGTTAGCTCACTCGCCATTCCAAGTCGGCGTCATCCTTCCTTACTCAGAAAGTATAACAGTTCACCTGTCAGCCCCAAGTTGACAATTCGTACAATTCGTGGTCCCTTTCTTGTCCGTTGATGTTCGCCATGGTTAGTGTGCCGTAATCGGGATGCTACTGGTGTCGATCCTGGGTGCCAGTTAGCACTCTAGTTGGCCTATCGATTTCGTCCATCGTGTGCCAGAGTGAGGAACTCTGAACAGAAAACATAACTCTGAACCCTACTCCTCTAACCTCCACCAAGAAGTCCGACATTTACCTGATCCCCCCGGATTTCATTTGAAATAATTACTTTGGCGGAGAGCTTAGGTCATGCACTTCGCTTGATTCCCGGTCTAGCTGGTCGCGCTAGTTCGCTGGTGTCATAACCGCCACATCTGTCCTACACGGCATGATATTTTACATGCGTCTTTCTTTCTGCATTGAACAGTTGGAAGCCGTGATCGATCCAACGATTCCGGTTGGATGATGAATGCCGGTTCACTGGTGCCCCAAAGAACTTGTCCTGCTGGTTTGTCGCTTTTGATGCTACTCCGCATAGTCCTCGCCGGTGGAACTAGCCTAAGAATGTCTCCCGAAATCGTTGACGAACGCGTTATTCTTGCTCCATTAAAGCATTTCGGCAGAACACCGAAGTGTGTCCAGCTGTTCCGGGTGAAGCAAAGCATCCGATTTACTGGTGCCCCGACAATTCAAGCATAGTCGGAATAGTCCCTGTCGGTGGACCTTTCATACTCCGATGTAAAGTTCCTCTGCAGTGGAAGGTCTTCCCAAACCGATGCTACCGGGCAGATGCCGAGGTTGGTCCTGCAATTCTGGGTTGAGGATAACTTCCAGTTTAAAAATACGCCGACAACTATTTGCCGGTGCTACTTCACGATTTACTCGACCTAGTCCCCAACGGGTGGTCTAGCCTCCTCCGATGGAGAAAGTTCCCGACATCTAAAGTGCTCTCGAGACGGTTATCATGATGCTGGTCGGTTAGGTGCCGAGGTCAGTTCTGCAATACCGGTGGGAGGGTGACTTCCAGTTTTCAGGTACCCCGACGATCTATCGTCAACGATGCGCGCACTCAGTCTAGTCCTCGGTGGTGGATTTAGCCTACTCCGGACGGCCCATTATCCTACTTTATCTCTCTTCAGCAGACTGATTTGTTGAGTATCAATATCGGTCCGACGATTCCGCTTGGAGTGTGACTTCCAGGTTCATCGGTGTCCTGAAGACCCGAAACCCTGTCCTACTACGTTGCAGGTTGCTGTTCCTCTCGCCATCTTCGTTACAACGTTGACATGACGTGAACGACTGCTCCGTTCACCACGTCTCATTTTTCTTCTTCAGCACAAATTCTTTAGACAATATCGTTCATGTTAACTTCCTCACCGACAATGATTCTCATTTCGTTTTGCTCGAGTTCAAATCGCGGATATTCAAAGAACACGTGTTCAAGCGTTTCCTCTGCAACGCCGCAAGTTATCTAACGTGGCCAAATCTATTCAGATACTTCATGAAACAGCCATGACCAGACAAGAAATTGCGTCATGTGGAAGTTCACTTCCGTATGTGTGAGTGTTTATGTGTCTTTATGTATGTACACTAGTGTACTGTAATTATCTCAGCGATGGCTTAACCGATATTAGCCGATTTTGAATAACGGAGTGTGGCAACACATTTATATGATTCGATTCTGAATACATTTTGTGAATTTACTTAATAATTAATGAATTATTTCTCAAAACCTAATATGTAAATTCACTTCAAAGACAGAATAATGTGTAATTTCACTTCAAATAAATATTTTTCTAGAGTTGATGTATTTATCCCTTGGATTAAGCGTTGCGTTACGCCGTGAGGTATGTGGAATGGTGTATGACTACGCAGATTACACTTATGGTATTTATAGTTTTTTTTTATTGCGCACTAAATTTTAAAAATTGTGATTTTCAAAAAATGTTTCCAAAAAAGTCAAATTAAAGGAAACTTACAGGCATAAAATGTTAATCAGCTACACTCTGAAATTTTGCAAGAATATTCTTTGATAATACTTCTAACGGTTGAAGCAAAAAAAATATTTTTAAGTTGGTTGGCGAGAGGAACTCTTATTTATCAAAAAGAAAGTAACATCAAACTGTTTCCTATTCATGCTATTAAGGGAGGAGAGTAAGGTATTTTTGGTGAAACAAATATCGACGACAAAATTTGTCTTGACAATACAGGACGTGCTAGTCTATTTAGACAATTTGATCGCAAAACCCTGAAAATTAGGTGAGTGAAAATGACTTTTCAGAAAGCATCTCCAGGATTGCGTTGTACACCGTAACTCAAAATCTGCTGGACCAATCGTTCTAAACTTTTGCACAATTGTTATTAATTTCATAATAACATGTAAACTATTTTCTATTATTGCGAAAATCGGGATTTAGGCATCATGGCGCTACAAAATCGAGAAAAAATAGAAAAAATAGAAAGTCTCCGCAATTATCTAAGGAATATTGTGAAGAAGAACCATGTAAAACTTCAAAACGATTGGACTAGTAGATTTTGAGTTATGGTGTACACCACAAAACAAGTTTTCGAAGAGGCGTCTCTGGAGATTTAATGTCACTCGTTTAATTTTCCGTATTTAACAATGAAATTTTGAGAAATTTTTATTCATTTTAGGAAAATTGGATATAGTTCTCTGTATCCCCACAACGAAAATGCTCTCGATTCGTTTCATATACACGTGGTTAAATTAGCTACAATCTTAGCTGGAAACCAAATTTTAAACACAGCTCGCTCACTGAGACAAGCGAACCAGCAAAAAAATGGCCAGCGAATCATTAATCATACAAGACGCTCTCGCCCTGTAGGCGGACATAATTGATATGGCCCCAACACTCAATTTGCTACTGCAAATTGAGCATAAATCAGAAAAGTTACCTTGTATATCCCATCATGGTATTCTACTTCACACCTCCCCGAGTTGATTACGGCTATTAGTGCTGTCAATATGCTATCCATAATGTTACTTCAGCATCTCATCATTTAATACAAATGACACCAATTTCAGAGGAGAATCAATTTCCCACGTCTAAAAAATACCGCAGTGTATTATCAGTTTAAACCATCCCTTCTTAGGTTCCTTTCCGAACCATCAAACCTTAACGAAAAACAAGAATGAAAAACCGGTCCAAATTAGCATTCTAATGTTCTAGAACTTTCAACCAGACGATGTAGAATATTTTTTCCTATTTTAATTTATTACCAGAATCGATTCGGTAGCACCCCAGCTGGCCGGAGTTGGAATAGATAAATCAGCGCCCACGGGAATATTAGCGTGAACTATAATCTTTTGAATTGGGTAGACCGCTGTCTCTGAAAGGATTAACACGAAGAAGATGCGGTTCCATGAAACCGCATTTTTTCGCATCGAACTTATTAGCTGCTTGAAAATTTTACTGATCCGTGTTTAAATTTTATATCGACAGATGGCATTTTGTCGGACGAAAGAGTAGTTACATATCAGATGATATGAAGTTCCATAATCGGATTCACAAAGATCACAGGAATAATACTCAGCACGTAGAATAATACCCATATGTTAATTGAGTACAAAATGGCACGTGCCCTGACCAGAATGCTGCAAATATGCTACGAAAAATGCAATAGGTTCTTTGACATTTTCGAATTCAGTAGAAAGGTTTGTTGTTTCAAATTTTGCAAGTTATCCCAGCGGATGGCGTGTTTCGGTACAGTCCAAGAACGATTCCTTTGTTCTATCACCAACTAATCGACAGTGGTAAAACTGGTTCAGAACCAACGATAGATGGCATTTGAAATGCTAAGTTCTTCGATAAAAATTTGGAATGCAATACTAGTTTTGGTTCTTCCGTGTTTATAAAATTAAATTCTTGTATCCACTAGTCAATAGAAGGTCCGCATTGATTATTAGGAATAAATATGCAGTCTATCACCAGAGCATCATTCTGGTTATAGAATATGAAAAGCTTGTGTACGGTACGCCATAACACAAAGGAAAAAATAAAATCAAGTAAATACAAAGCTTGCAAAATGATTATCGACCTGCCGTGACATATGAGAATAACTACTGTTCTCCAGATGGCTGACACAACCATAATACATAATAAAAACTATTAGCTGTTCAATTCCACGACATATGTGCTCTATCTCAGGATCCCTTAGTTAGATCACTATTTGGTTGAGTCATATTCCAAATTGTGCAACATTCATAAAACGAAGAGCAGAGTAACTTTACTAACTTATTTAGTTCATTTTGTTCACTTTACTCATCTCATTCGGTTTATTAGCTTTATTAGTTTATGCGCTTTGTTCATTGTATTGATTTTCTTCATATTATTCATGTTTAATTTATTTTATTCAAGTTACTTTACTCATTTTATTAATTTATTCGCTTTATTCATAATATTCTTTTTGTTCATTTCATTAATTTAAAGTGAATTATTTTTATTTATTAATTTATTTTACTGATTTGGTTCATTTGATTCACAATATTCATATTATTGCGTTCTTCCAGTGTCTAATTATGTACGTCTAAGTTCAGACTACTATTCGTTTTTCCCATTTTTCGTTAATGACCTTTTGTGTCAATTTTTACGCTCGTCGGGATATACCGCAGACTTAGGTGATTCGCATTTCTAATGCCAAAAGATACTGACTCCTGCAGTAGCAGACAAGAGGTTAAGTCGGCGGGAAACTATAAGCATGCTCATATGACCATATACCACACTTTTCCAAACTTCCTTCCTTTAACTCATTACTCTCCCTTGAGTACTAAGGCTCATAATATTGAAAAATATACTTCACCTTTCAGTCCCTTGCTAATTAAATGCCGTTACAACAGTTCAGAATACTACTCCGAGAGGGGAGAAAGGGTCTGTTGTGCTTTCATCGTACTTCTTTATTTTAGCTACCTACTTTTCTCTTCTTCCCGTAAGTCTCTCCACCTATTGCACCGTTTAGCTTTCCTCTGCGTGCTTGGGTCGTTTAGCCTCGAACCCCACTCGGATATTCCCAGCGGTAATCTATCGCAATCTATTAAGTCAAGCTTCCCTGATACCCATAGCTCCCGTGAATCCAACCTCAAGGCTCCGACTGTGACTTCCCTGGTTATGGATTACTCTCGATACCAATGCTCGTTTTCGTGAATCATTTAGGTCTCCGCTTCGTCGCGATTGACTCGATCTAGTCTCCAACGGTGGACTTAGTCTTCTTAACTTTACGCAGAAGAATGAAGCTGCCTGACCGAACCGATAAAGATACTTCCTAATGCAGCCGTGACCTGATAGGGCCTGTGTTTGATAAAAGTCAATCTCTCCATACATTCTATTCGCCAACAAAGACATATTCGAGATTAGCGATGGGTCCATCTTCGCATCATACCAGATTGTTGCGACGTGGTCGTTAACCTTGATTGAAATAACAGATGATGATGTTTGATGGAACAATGAACACAATTTTTTTAATTTCAAATTTCTAAGACCACTGTTGTTGTTGGTTTTGGTTTTGTATCAGAGCCTCCTCTAGCGGCCTACCTAGCAAAAAAAATGAAACCTTAACAAGGGATCTCTTTTACCAATAACTTTTAGGAGCCGTAAAAGATGTCCCGACATCGTTAGAGTCACACTCTTCCTGATCCAAAAGAACATATCTAATGGTTTGTCATGAAGAGTTGCGTAACTTTTTACAATATTGATGTAAAAGAGTGCCCAGAGCGTATTTCAGAGAATGCTTCAAATTCCTTACCGTTTGCACGTGGGTTCTAATAGGTCATTTGGACTCTCTCCACAATAGGCGCACTTTTCAGCAATTCCATGAAAAAGCCAAACTCATGATTTTCTGTGCAATTGTCACACCAAGTCTCATTACTACAATGGTCCATAAACTTTTATTTAGTGTTAAGCAGCAAAGCACGACTTTAACATCAAGTCGAACCGAATAAGCAAACAATCCTTGACGAACAAAATAGTCCAGCAAAAGATCACCCAATATGAGTTTGAGGGAAAATACAATTGATTTCCGTTTAGTGCGATCATAATTCAAATTCTTCGTTCGCTGGAGCAAAAGGCCCTTGAAATAGCCAACACGCTACATGACAAAATCGAATCAGTGACCACATCGTCGATCTCAAATTTGTGAGAGGACATATAGATGCGGTGGTGATCCATAAAAGACTTGTTGCCGGTAACGTCATTTGCTTGCTTTAGACAGAATATGGGTGAACTTTCGACTTCTGTCATGGCTGAATATTTGTACAGTAGCATATTTATATTTATATTAGCGTCAGTTCTTTCGAGCGATTCAGAACCCTGAGCAAATTATCTTTGATCCGAAAAAAGATATATTTTCCGAGCGATTTCACTGTATATTAGAATCTTTGATAACGAATCTTGTCCGACATCCATTTTGCCATAAGATGGGTGTTTTCAGGCAAGACTATTTATGCAGAGGCTAGAGCCCGGCGTGAATCCTTAAAAAATACGAAGGAAGAGACAGATATAAGAGATATAAGAAATAATCATCTCTCCGCACTAGATATATGGCTGGAAGGAACCGGTGTTTTAACTGGCACCAATAATACGTTAAAACTTTTATCAGCCATTATTGTTTTTTTGTGCAAAAAATGAATTTCAAACTCCAGAAATTGAAAAAATTAAAAAATATAGAAAAAAGATAAAAGTACTAGAAAACGGCAAAAATAGTTTATGTAAATAATCAATGAAAAATGAAGAACATCCATAATATATTAATCAGAAGTTAAAATACAGAAAATAAATAAAATTTAAAAAATGTTATGTATCAAGAATACGAGAAAATATAAAATAAGTGATTTAAGATATGAGAACAAATAGATTAAATGTTAAAAATATGCCAAATGGACAAGAATGAATAAACTTTAAGTTTAAGAGTTGAATAAAATTGAAAATTTGGAAAAATTCAGAAAATCCAAAATGAAATGAGTAGGGAAAAAGTGGAAGCGAAAAATGGTAAAAAATAAAGAAATTTGCAAAGAATGGATTAATCCACTTATTAATTAGAAAATAGATAGAGAATGAAATGGTCGCTGTTAAATCAGACCGAACTAAGTAGCAAAATCTTTAAAAAATAATAGCACTGGATTAAGAATTTCCTTCACTACATTCGACTTTCGCCAGATTTGAATTATAATAAGTTATAATAAGAAAGAATTAAGGCAACAATAATTTCACAGTAAAACGTAAAGGTTGGTGCTATTCAAACTTTAAACTAGTTTTTCTCGAAATCAATGCCATGTCACTTAGTCCGGTTTGATTTAACACCGACCGAATGGAAAAAAGTAAAGCATGAAAAATGAAATTTTGGAAAATGAACGAAAATTGGTATATGGACACAATTAAGAACATGCCAGTGCAAAAGAAATGATAGAAAATTTAATAAAAAAATTGAAAAGGGGAAATAAATGTAAAATAAGTTAAACATAATAAAATAAAAAACGATACATAATCCCGAATGGAAAGAGACAAAAACAATAAAATAGAAAAATATAAAAAAATGACGAATTGAAAAAATCTATCAAATATAAAAATGAAGAAATGAAAATAATAGAAAAAAAAATTTCCAGAGAAAAAAGGAAAAAGCAAAACAACATGGAATACATAAAACAAAGAAATAAAACAGAACGGACTAAAATGGTAGAAACATAAGAAAAATAAATAAAATCAGAAAATATTAAACAAAATTTAAAAAAATGCATCAAAACTCTGTGACAAAAAGAAGAAAATGGGGTGAATTAAAATAATAATAAATCTGGCAAAAAGCAAAACAAATAAAAAATATGGAGAAATATAGAAAACAGAGTAGAAATAAATAACGGAAACAGAAAAATACTGGTTCAGATGGAAAAAGAAACAAAAGAAAATTCGGAGTGAAACAAAAAGTGAAAAATATAGTTCAAAATAAAATATATAGAATTCCCCTAAAAATTGTTAGAAACGGGAACTAAATAATAAAACAGACCAATAACAAATTTCAAAAAAAGAAACATGGAACAAAATGGAAAAGTAAACGTATGGATAAATAGAAATATAGCAACAATAGAAACTATAAAAGAAAAATGTAAAAATACATTAGATTGTAAAAAAACATCGAAAAGTGGATCAAACAAAAAAAAATAGGAATTTACCATAGAGGAAAACAAAAATTAAATAAATAATGAAAAACCTGTTTCAATCCACCTAGCGGTGCAATTGTGCCTTTCTCAATCATGAATACGAGAATTTTTTAGTTGCTTATATTTATTAAAAGCTTTCAAATGTATACATTACAATTTTATTATGCATGACTTGACAACTATATACAAGAAAAGAAATCATTATTCGAGTTCTAAAATTTTGCAAAAGAAAAAACAGCCACGGTAATATTGAATTGAAAAAAGGGCAAATCGGCAAAGTCCCACAAAGTCGATTTTCATAAAAAAATTTTTTTTTTGAGATAACATAAAATCTCGAAGTTTCGTGCATTTTAAAGATGTTTGGCATCAAAAATACGAATTCGATTTCTGAAATTTCATGGGGTCCCCCATTTGAAAAAAAAATTGAGTTCCGGCTTATATGGGAATTTCATATGTGACCGGACGGTTTAGTCTATATTTCCGGACCCATATAAGCGATCCGTGCGAAATTTTTTGGACACCTGTGGGGATATTATAGCTATCATTTGGGACTAAGTTTGTGAAAATCGGCCCACGACCTTTTCCGAGAAACTGATATGAGTTTGCTAGTTTTGAAAGATGGCCGCTTTTCCCGGTCACTTCCGGAACCGTCTATGGTGGTCAATGTAGTCAACGAAAGTTTGTTTGGCCGTCGGTGACCTAGAACTGCAAATTTAAGTTATTTGAGAGACATTTTAGCGAAATTTTTACCTTTTTTGCTTTCATCGGAGTATCGGTTTGAATCACAGTTTGCTATGTGATCACACGCCACAACCCGTAACTCCGGAACCGGAAGTCGGATCGGGATAAAATTTAATATCCATTGACGGGAACGCAACATCGTTCATTTGAGACTAAGTTTGGTTGATTCGGTCTAGCCATCTCCGACAAACCGATGTGACTGTTATTTTGAATTTAGATACTTCCGCCGGGGCTTCCGGAACCGATGATGGTGGCCAATGTGACCAAAGAGACTTTGAATGGCTGTTAGTGACCTAATACTACAAATCGAAGTAGTTGTGGTTACATTTTGGAAAAATTTTCAACTTTATGCATTCATTGCAGAATTTATTAAAATCGACATTTTCTGCGTGATCGCACGCATCACCCTGTAATTCCGGAACCGGAAGTCGGATCCATTAGAAATTCAATAACAGCCTATGGGAACGTTGTACTTTTCATTTGAGACTAAGTTTGTCAAAATCGGTCCCGCTATCTCTGAGAAAAATAAGTGACATTTTTGGTCACATACATACACAGACGCACATACATACACACACATACATATATACATACATACATACATACATACATACATACATACATACATACATACATACATACATACATACATACATACATACATACATACATACATACATACATACATACATACATACATACATACATACAGACATACATACACACGCACAGACATTTGCCGAACTCGACGAACTGAATCGAATGGTATATGTCACTCGGCCCTCCGGGCCTCCGTTAAGAAATCGGTTTTCAGAGCAATTGCAATACCTTTCTATTGAGAAGAGCAAAACCATGTTCCTAATTTTAAACAAGTTCGCGGTTGGATCAAATCCAATGCAGGTTTTGAAAGCACCATGGTAGTTGGATTTGTGGCTGTGATTTTTTGTCACACTACCACATCGTGCTGGGGTGCGCAACACAACTGCGCAATGAAAAAACCGCAGCTAATTTTTCAAAAGCACCATTCAGCTAAGCCGATAGTTTTTCCAGCAGGTATTTTGCATGAATTGAATCGTGATGATCTAATAAATCGGCTGATATTCTTCTTTTAGAGTTTTGAAAAGGTTTAAATGGATAATCTAGTGGCAAAGCTGAACACAATTTTTCCTACCCATACTACCCAGCGTTCAATTCTAACACATGCTCAAAAAAGTAACTTAAGCCTTAACGCTCTGTCGACATGTGCAAAGATATAACAGTGCCCAGTGAGATCGTCCAAGTGTTTATATACGACTTTTATCCACCCATATTTATATGATAGCATGGTTTAATGGATTAAGTGTTTGGTTAGTGATCTCCCCGTGCGGTGTTCGTTTTTCAATGCCAGCAGTCTTTTTTATCTAACGCATATTGATCAGCAATACACATACATCGCTAATACATAGGCAAAATTCGTTTTTTCTGTTTCTTGCAGTACATGCAAGGCAGCTTCTTGCAATTTTTGCACATTACCAGAACGCTTGCAATTTTCGATCGTATTTATTGCATTAATGTAAGCGATTCTTACAGGGTCTGTTTTAGGTGTAGGACTAGGCAGGCTCATATGTACGTGATCGAATACCTATCCGTCTTTCAATTTCATTGCTTTTGTTTCTCTTAGTTTAAATTTGCCGAAAATAGCCAACAAAATAGATACAGTGGAACCTTGCGGTAATTGAAACATAATAACACTGCCTGAATTTAGAGATTCGAGTTATTTTTATGCTTCGATTGGAAACCAATCTTAAAACAACTTTGCATAGCAAGATTCAGCTATTTGTTCACAAAGTGGAATGTTTATTAAAGAAAAAAATGTGGTCCTTATACGGCCCTGATTAGAACACAGAAAATTAATTCAACGAGTTGATTGTCATTTATCAATAACAAGAGTTTATAGTAGATTGTATCCCTAACATTTTTGAATATTTTCGTAGTAAAATGGCTTACTGAAAACGGAGAGGCGATAGAAAAAAATCGGAAGAGATTTTACATTATCGCGAAGAAATCTTTTTACGCATTTTAAAAATATATATTATTACTTCATTGGTAATATTTCCAGTGTCAAATTGTCAGTAGCTACAATTGTCATCAATTGTTTCCATAACCATAAGAGTATGCTCAGTTCTTCCGAATAAAAACTGTTAATTTTTTGTTAAGGCGATTTACATCAATGAAGTTTGCCTTTTGTGAATAGAGTTAAAGTTCGCGAGAATTCCCACAACAATCGTACTCATCTTCCCGGAACCGGAAGTCCAATTCTGGAAACTTAATAACCCCCATCCCATAATAGAAAGATTGCCACAGAAGGAAATGCACCCCAAGCACAGCACTGTCAATGCCGTTATAAATTATCGCTTGTAACGCTAATTTGCACAGGTCTCACAACAGGGGAAGGACAAAGTTTGGGAATAGGTGTACAGTTTCTTCTATCTCGCAATGCATCGCGATATGACACCTCGCCGCATCTCTTATCGCTAGTGCCGGGTCATTGACGTTCGTCCTCGTTCAGCCTTGTACTACGCCTGAATCCAGTTATATGAGCTCGGTGACCGCGGGACAAAGCCCCCGAGTCAAAGTCAGCAGAAACGGTGCGGCGGTTTGGTTTGGTTTGGTTAGCATTAATTAGCAAACTAATCGATGGAGCTTTTGTCTAGTCGCGGAGAAAATCAAACAATTATCACTCGGCGCCCTTGTTGGAGCTATTTGCCACGATGATGTCTAAATATCAAAGCGATTATTAATCGGCGCCAAAGCGACACAACACCTAGCCGACCTATTGGAAGTGATCTGCTGATAAATTGCACGTTTCTCCGTCTGAGGAACCAATGGAACTAGATCAACTTAACACTCCACCGGGCGTTCTGCATATTGATTTAGCAAATTAATTTTGTAATTTGATGACGGTCGGGCTTCGCGGAGGGTGTACGGCTAGCTACAAGTCCACTTACCGTTTTCACTAATGCTCAGGATCAATATATTTGCCGCTGAAACGACGACGCGACGACGCAGTCAATTCGAAAACAAAGCGCTCGCGAAGGTCGTTGTGTTGTGTGGTGAAGAAGACACACGACAGGAAATGGATGGCGATAAATCCGCTAATGGACCAGCTCTGTTTACTGCAGACTTTTACGAGTTTGCATCGGGTTGGTTGGAGAAATGGATACGGCATGGCCCACATCAGGTTTTGGCGCGTTTTACGGACCGTCACTGCTGTCGCCACGATGAGGTTTTTTGTAGATATTTGATAGATATTTTGTAGATTTGTTCCAATACATTTTAATTCCAATAGGGTAGACGAGCCCTTATTCATCTCATTAGTCAGGATATCACACTATTTCGTTGATAACTCGACTTAAAGTTAGTGGATTGCGCTTAAATAGGTATCATCATCTTTGCTTCGTTCCTAAGAAGCAATACAGTTAAAAAAAATTCCTGGGAAATGTAAATCCTGTATGTATCCTACTATTTGAGCTAATGCGTTGAATAGAGATAACAGATACTGCTCTAACTAATGTGTTCAAATGGGTGAGATGAATAGAGGTGCTAAGATGAATTAGGGAGCAGTTACCCTAGTTAGAAAAAAATCCGTTTTTATCAGTAGGTTCAATTTTTTTTTATTTATTTCAAGCAAATGTGATGTCCCAGGAAGAAAATACAGAAGCTCTGTGTACTAGTTTAGATAAATCGTTTAATGATTGCTTCACGTTTGAGAAACTGTGCGAATTTGAGCGGAGAGTGAGCGGTTTGTTCAGTTATGTGTGTGTGGTCAAGCTCTCTATGGATACCTTTGTAGTGTGAACGTTACGAACTGAAAATTAACTTTACCGCACCAATTCACTCTTTGATTTGGACATATTTCATCCCTGATCTAACCGTTTTTTTGGACCCATTTCCAAATATATACCTGCAATGCACAGTGGAAAAAAATAAACCAGAAACTTTACGATTTTGTAAAGGTTGGATAACCTTTACCAGGAAAGGTGATTTTTATGTAAAAACGTCTGAAAAATTGATTGCTAGTATTAACAACGACCGCACGGTGCGCTATCAAGCTCGTTTTGCCCCGATTCCCCTTTTCATTTGTGTTTATATTCAAGACAGAATATGCAGTTCAGAACAACGTGAAATTCGGTTCACTTAAGTTAGTACATCTTATGTAAAAAAAGTCCTGGAAATCGATTGAAGATAAATATAATAATCTCACCAAACGTATACAGTGTATACTATACACCCATTTTACCTCAATTCCTCGCACAACTAAAGTTTGGAGTTGGCTTTATATTTCGGTAGAACACTATATGCGGCTGATAAAAAGGTAATTCGTATGTACAACAGACCATGCTATCGTTTGGTATAGTAATACCAACCGCCCGAAACGTGTATATCCGTTTTACTCCAATTCCTCCCATAACTCAAGTATAAAGGAAAACCTGGCTATCCATTTCAAAAACAGGCTGAATCAAAAGTAATATTCATAATGCAGAAAAAATCGGGGAATCGATTGAAGATAGGTAGAATAATCGCACGAAACGTGTATACCTGTTTTACTCCAACTCCTCTTGTAATACAAGCGTGAAGTTAGACCTTACTCAAGTTTTCAAAAACAGGCTGAAAGGACCTCATCAAAAGTAGTTTTTCTTATGTAAATCACTCCAGGGAATCGTTTGAACATGCTTAGAATAACCACACTAAACGTGTTTATTCGTTTTACCGCATTTCTACCAAAAGCGTGAAATTATACATACCTCACATTTCTAAAAGAGACTGAAAGCGGCTCATTAAAAGTAATTCTTTTTATGTTAACTATCCATGAAATCGATTGAAGATAGAATGATCGCACGAAACATGTGTAGCCGTTTTACCCTAAGTTCCTCTCATAACTCAAGTGGGAAGTTAAACCTGGCTGCACTTCCCGGAAAGAGGCTGAAAAGTAGTAATTCTTGTGTAGAAAAATGTGCGTTCAGCTTGTTTCCGAAATTTAGAGTCAGTTTTTACTGAAAATATGATATATGTTTAGAGGTGGGGTAAAATGGGCAGATACGTTTCGAGCGGTCATTTTAATTACCTTCAACCGATTCCGATGACTTTTTAGGTAATAATTAATACATTCAATCAGTCGCATTCACCTTAAAATGTAAAGCCAGGATTAACTTTAAACTTGACTTATGAAAAGAATCGGGGTATACACGTTTCGTGCACTCATTCTAATTATCTTCGATGGATTCACTGAGGTTTTACATAGAAAATACTACTTTGAATCAACCGTATTCGACTTCTTCCCTAAATGTAAAACCGGGTATAACTTCAATCTCGAATTATGAGAAAAATGAAGGTAAAACGGACCAACGAATTTCGTGCGGACATTCTAACTATCTGCAGTCGATTCACAGGTTCTTTTTGCATAAGCTATAGAACTATTTTGATCAACTGTCTTCAGACTCTTTCCGAAATAATGTTTAACTCCTCTCTTGACTTTCGGAAAAAATAGGGTAAAATGGGTTCACATGGTCCGTGCGGTCATTGTTTCTATCTTGAATCGATTCCTTGAACTTTTTTGCATAAAAAACACTACAAACCCAACATTTGGGGAGAATTGTGGTGAAACGGATTAAAACGGTTTAAGCAGACAATCATTCTACCTTCTATATAATCTTTGGACATTTTTGCATAAGAAACATAAACTTTGATGGCCCGCATTTAGTTTTCTTCCAAGTTATATACACACCTAGAAAAACCGTGTAAATTTACGTCTCCTGACCCTGACATATACGAGCATCAAAAATGATTTAGTTTTACGTTTGATTTTAATATTACATTACGTTGAATTTCACGTAATCAAGTAATTTTACTCCACATATAGCGGTAAGTGTAATTTTATGTCATTGCTCATGTAGATTATATGTTACATGTAAAATTAAACGGAACACGACAATGTTTCGTCGCATCGTGAATTACAGCTTGTTAAATTGTGTCATATTTGCAATTACGTCAACGATAAAATTCATATTTATTTGGTGTGTAGCCAGCAATAAAAATAAACACAAACCTAAAAGGAAATAAAGGCAAAACAAGCATGATAGCGTATTTTACGGTAATTTTTAATATCTACAATCGATTCCCCAGATAGTTTTACATAAGGAGTGTACATTTTCGATAACCGCACTATTTGGTCAATTCTCGCGATTTGAGGTGATTCATGCGGATCCAATATAATTATTTACTAAATCGGTGTACTTTCTTTTATAGATAAAGTCTAAACAGCAAACCGAAAACAGGCGTGATACCACTAACTAATTCTGTCAGCACACGGCGAATAACGGGACTTCCGCTCATGAAAGATTCGCAAGAATCATTTATTTTTCGTTGGACATAAATTCTTTGAAATTTAATACAAGAACATTCAAATTCTTTTTAATTAGAATGCTCTTGTATTAAAATTCAAAGTATTTATATCCAACGAAAAATAAAGAAAAACATTTTCCAGAATCTTTCATGAGCGGTAGTCCCATTATTCGCCGTGTGCTGACATAATTAGTGAAAGGTGTTAAGTCTGTTTTCGGTTTGCTGTTTAGTCTTTATCTATAAAAGAAAGTACACCGATTTAGTAAATAATTATCAAATTGTGAGAATTGTGTTTTGCTGACGGTTGGAAAATACAGTAGTCAGCAAGAAGACGGTGGTGTACATAAGAGAAAGGAGTGCAGTGAATTGGTGCTCGATTTATGTTAGAAGATAGGATCGAATCTAGTAAACTGAAGATACTTTGTTGATTTCGTGTTGGGTTTCTAGTACCTACCAGGTTCGAATTCGAAGAAACTAGCGTGGCTAAAATCAAATTTAATCAAAAGTTGACCTCGAAATAAAACAAGGATTCACAATAGAATAAAATCAGCTAAAATGTGATATACTGTACCGAAGAAAGTGAATTATTAAACTTTGACGGTCAGAATACTTATTCAGTGTTTCTCGTTTTTCTTTTTAGAAAAAATGTCGATAAACGATGTTTTCATGGTATTTACTACCGGTACTGAGGGTGTCAGTACCGTGTCACCGGTTCTCTTTAAAAAAGGGTCGGTATTTGGAAACCTAGTTCATGTTCATGATGTCAGGAAAATATCACGATTTTTGTAAATTCTATATAAGATGCAGTGATAATTTAGTCATGAATATACTATCGACATTTTCAGACACAGATATGTGACTCATTTTCATAATATCAGGGTCGTAGTCACGATTTTCGTAATTTCTTTGTACGTTAACATGATATCTTAGTCTTAGGTTTATTATCAGAATTTTTCGCGAAGTTTCTTTCACGAATACGAATAGCGACTTTGTAATGACTTTTTAAGGGTTCTGCGTCGTTTTAGTTTTCTTTACGCACATCACAATGACCCTTATCAAATCAATAACGATGTTCGTGGTGTCACAAATTTTCTTATATGTACTGCTCGTACCTATAGTTGATCACTAGCAACTAGATATGAACATGTTAGAATTCATGAAATAATTTACGAAACGAAAATAAATCCATGAATTTTAAATACTGATGAAACAGTTAACGTGAAATTTCAACATTCTGCGCAAAGCTTTATGAAGGTGAAAATGATTAGGGATATATTCTAAATTCATTAACTTATTCACAAGCACGAAGAAGTACAAATCCATGAATAATATTCTAAGTTCCGTAAAATGGTTTGCGTAAAAAGAAATTGCAAACCAGTCTCGTGAAAAGATGTATGTACAAAATTGCAAATTCCATAATTTAAATAACGAAAGTGGAAACGCGTTTCATGATTTACTGAACTATTTTACAAGCACGATTGGGAAATCGTAATTAATATTCCAGAAATCCTGAACCAGTTCACAAATCCATAACCAATATTCTGAGTTCTGTGAAACGGTTCACTTGGAAATATTAAAATCCTGTAAAATTCTTAAAAATTTCATATTTTATTACCTATGTCATGAAATCGAAATCGAATATATCTAATTTCGTGAACTAATTCACATCCTGACTAATACACCCGGAACCAGCTCTTCATTTTATGAATTAATTCACAACCATGAAAACGAGATCATGTTCAAGATGTAATAAATCGTAAGTCAATTCCCGTCGTTTAGCGGGGCCGTCAACAAGGGTCTTACATTTGAGGAATTCCACGAAGATCCGTCCAAAAACCTTTAAAATCGTGACCACCCAACTTAGACTTAGGCATGGAAGACTAAACCTTTTTTCACAGTCAGTAAGATTATTTTGACTCACGAGCAATTTTTTAAAAGGGCGCGAAAGTTTCTACATAAAAAACAACATTTTAATTTTTTTTATATTTTGCCAACAAAAAACTTAAGAGAAAAGAAAATATTTGAACGTGATTGCATGATGGAGAACTTACTGGTAAAAAAGTTTTTCAGACGAAAACTTTATACATTCTTTCAAATTTCATATCATGGAGAAGCTAGCACTAAAAAGTTTTTCTTTCAAAAACATATTTTTATAATTCATACTAGTTGCAGTCAAAAATACAATTTTCATTCTGAATATGATTTTAAACATTCTCATAACAAAAATTCTGTGAAATGTAGCAGCTCTCGAGATATTTTAAATCGTGTTTTAACAATACAATTATATTTTGTATTACGACCTTTTCATAAGTTTTTCGCGTTTCTCCATCAATAATAGATTTTTAAAATGTTCCATAAAATTTCCTGTAACTTTCCCATTGACATCTAGGCGATATTGTAAACCCTTTGAAAACTTTTAAAAAGGGCATAATTTCATGAACTATTTTTTATTGGGACGAAAATCTTAATATCTCGACAATCACCGCATTTTGGAAGATTTTTGTTTAATTCATTTTGATTTTAAACGACACTGAGAATCATAGTTGGTAATAAAATTACAGTTTTGTATGTCATTTAGCATAAAATTTAAAAACATGTTTAAAATAATCTTTAAAAACATTTGGTATCGATAAGTTCTCCATCATGCAATCACATTAAAAGTGTTTCTTTCCGCTTGAGGGTTTAGTTGACAAAATGGTTTTATTTGCAATTCAAATTTTCAACATTAATTTTTATTTTTGTGAAAAATTACACACTTCTTTCAGTATATATTTTTTGTGCAAAAGTATGCAGTCCCTGTAACTCATTCTCAGATAGTTTTGTTGTATGAAATATGGTACCCGTTGTTGTATGAAATGTTTTTTTTTCTCGAAGATAGGGTAAAGTGCCTCTTTTCACCATTCAATCAATGGAATGCGTACAAATTGGCATCAAAAGCTTTGCTTCCTTGTGAAGAACTGTGATAAAAATACAAATGCGCCGAAAATGGTGAAATTCTCGTTTTTGAGCGCAACGAAAACTCGAATCGATTGACCTTATTATTGCGCTACCATTTGACTCAATGCGTAGAACAAAGATGGCGGACACTGATCTAATCAACACCTTAAACGGGTAGAGTGATATTAGAAACAGGGTGAAAATAGGCTCATCACCCTACTACATGTAAAATCTCAAAAAAAAAATTGTTCAGTCAAAATCATCTTATTGACTGTGACTTGTTGTCTTTCATGCCGGTTCATCGGAATCTAAGATGGTAGGTCTCGACTTTAGTGATTTTCAGATCTTCGTGGAATTCCTCAGCGCGAAAAACATATTTTGACCTTGAGATTTACACTTCGCAAACATAGTGCCAGTAGTAATGAGCGCTAAACTGGTCTGCCTAAATACTAATGAAAGATAGTCCAAACGCAAATACTTAACTTACCAAAAACAAAAATATTTTATTACGCTAGCTCTCGACCTCTCACGAATTATTGTGTCATTTGACATTGACATCCTTCAAATTTCAAAAGTTGAAATTTTCTTGGAAAAAGCAAGGTTGATTTGTTATTGGTACTTAGCAGTTCAGAAAATTTTTGATTGCTTCCACATTTTCCAACAAGGCTCATATTCAAAACTTATAAGTTAAGTGAGTGCGTTTTCTGCACATTAATTGTTTTTCATGAAAATATTTTACACGACGAATGTTTCACACACGTTAAATAGGCATAAGTACGAATTTTAGAATCGCTTTTATTACTTTCTGTGCTTTCTTCTGAATAGAAAACAAAATCAATTTTTAATACTCAGTTGTCAATAAATGAAACTCAAATATTTTTTCTAAATTTTTCCATTTATATAATCTCACAGTGGAAAAAATATTTTGCTATTTTTATCTAGAAGTGTTTTTTCTGTGTTCTTACTAAACTATACTCCAATTTCTAATCGAAATTTAGCAACTAGTCTATAGTAAACTGTCCAGAGGAAGTTCAGTCTGTAGCAAAATAATAGCTAACTTTACTATTAACTATTAACTTCAGAATATTTCTAAGCACTCACAAACCAACACATCCCTTCCTGACATGTTAACAACCACTAATTCGCAGAGAGATCATATAAGCCAAATCACTTTGTCGCAAATAAACTGAGCTATCATGCCACTCATTTCTCGACATATATCATAAATACTTGGAACTGTGCTTTCTATTTTGCTAATAATTAATTAAACGTTACTTACCATTGCAATCAATCGTTTCATCTTGCAGTAGATTGAAGAATAGAATACACACGTTTTCTAATAGCACCTCGTTTTATTTATCTTCAAAGTCTCTGTTTCTTTACCTTCTCACTACTTAATAATATCTTCCACAAAAATTCTATATTCTGTACGATAAAAAAGCTAATGTTCTTAATGGTTTCAGCACTTGCTAAAAAACCCCGCGCCGGCTGCCTGACAGTTATCGACTATACGATAGCACACGCATCACGACGCTCTTATTTAAATATCAGCCCAAAAAAGTCCACTTGATCGCGAGAAGAAAATTTTCATCTCCCAGCTATGGATCGTTTGTTTTTGTTTTTGTTTGCACCTCCCCGGCGCGAACCGATAGCGACGACAACGGTGACGCACTCAAGCCCCAACCGGCTCCGCATTCTTTCCGATCGATACCTATCTATACGAGACGACAAAGTCGCAAATCGCAACAGCGAAAACGGAATGCGTTCCCACTACCACAGTTTTTCCCCAAAAACAAAAAGTCTGCGAGACGACGTCATCGAACTAATAAGGCGACAGATTGTGTGCCCCGACAGCGCACCGCAAACTGGATCCGCAACCAAATTCGTCCGCGTTCGGTGGCATTCGTGCCACCGCACCAACCGATCGGTCGCCTTCGTCGCCGCAACTCGTCAAGAAAAAAGTTTGCGAAAAAAAACGTAAACAAACGATCGGAGAAAAGCGAAACGCGAAAAATTATGGATAAACTGGGGAATTTTGAATCCCAAAAAATGAATATTTTCGGCGCCAAGTTTCTTGGGCTGCTGTAGTGGGCGCACGTGCGTGGATCCGGATTTTTCCAGTTCGGCAACGAACGGAACTGACCATTTTGGGGTTGCATCGCGGCTCCAGTCATGTTTCGCGAACGATAATGAGATAAACCACTAAACAGGATCGATTTTTTTCCGTAAAAGGTTCACAAAGAGATAACATTCAAAATAAATTTGATCGGAATTAGTCACTCGTTTGCGTGAAAAGAATGATTCAGCTTATGTAGACTCAAAAACAGAATAGTCATTCACCCCCTAAAGATTCTTAGTGCATTAAGTGCACCATAACCGGCCGCTTTAATGAAGACATTGCTGCGATTCCTGGAGCCTTAATGGGGAGGATGGTTATGGATTTCAGCGTTAAAATTCTTTTCGCGATTTTTTTGGAAGCTTGGGTTAAGCGAATTGATCAAAATTGTTGTACATTATAATGTATTATTTCAATAACATTCTGTAATTTTTCCATACAAAAATTTCAACAATCGGCTCGGTGACGAAGCTTTTTGTAGAACGTCTCTGGAAAAACACGATTTGCGGTGTTAACAAACTACTTAACCGATTTATTTCAAGCTTTGCATACACATTCCATGTAAAAAAAACCTAACCTCTACGTTGAGTTTTCAAGATAATTTTTCAATTTCAATTAAATGAATCGGTTAAGTAGTTTTTAAATGACAGTTAACACCGCAAGTGTGTTTTTCCAAAGACGTTCTATAAAAAGCTTCGTCCCCGAGTCGCTTGTTGAAATTTTTGCATGGGAAAATTACACAATGTTATCAAAATGATACATTATAATGTACAAACATTTTGATCAATTCGCTTCACTCAAATTTCTAAAACAAATTCGCAAAAAAATGATTTTTTTCCGCTGAAACCCTTAAGCTCCCACCCCCATAATAAACCCGCATAGGGGAAGATGGGGTAAAACGCACCCTCGAGGCAATATGCACCCCTTGCTTATATCGAAAACTACTGAAAATTTATAGAACAGGGTAACACCAGTCAGAAGTCCGTCAAAGTAAACATACTTTGTCAAAATTTCATAACCGTACATCAATAGCAGCTCGAGAAATAAACAAAAGACAATATCGTGCTCTTCTCATGTCATTATCGTGGCTCGTGCAACAAGGATTTTCAGCTCTTATAAATGCAATTTGTATTATTATATTAGTGCATTCCATTTCTAAATATACCTTTGTTCATTATTCTGTCGCGTTTGCCCCGGTTATTGTTCAAAAGGCAATTTTAATGATTTTGAAGAATCGAATATTTTTCATTATTATTATTTTGCAAAGCATTATGACTGTGATTACAGAGGAAAATGTTGGCAAAACGATATCATTAATTAAATTCTCCCGATTGATGTTCTATGGGTTATGATATTTCCTTAGGGGAAGCGTTTTACCCCATCTTCCCCTAATTATATGCATTATAAATATGCTTGTTCAATTCTAATGCTCTAAAATGTCTTTATTTTCATTTCTCCAATTTTCATAGCAAAGAACCAAATCAGTCCCCAACTTGTGTACAAACGCAACCCTACGTTAAGCAGGGTTGTGCACAACTAACTTGTAACTTGAATTATGCATTTTTATTTAGAACTAGCTAATACCCATCGCGCGTTGCTGCGATTTTCAACGAAATAGGAGAAAAACACAATTTGTTCCAAAGCGCCATCTGGCGGGCAGATAATCTCCAACTAATAGCACACAAACACGCCCCATAACAAATACCTGCTGTGTATAATTTTTTACGGAAATCGATTAAGCCGTTTGGGAGTCTATAAATTATATACATACAAACTTTGACTTTTATATATATAGATATAGATAGATAGATAGATAGGATTGATAAAGTTGACTGCAAATTGGTCGGTCTGTTTAGATTAAGACAGCTATTACCTACACTTACAAGTTTACAAACTACTGTCCCCAATGAACATCGACGCAGGAGTAATCTGATGTGTAATTTGGTGAAAATTGTTTTCTTTAAATCGATGTCGTTTGGTCGTGTTTGGATGAATCGATTAATATCTTTCACGAATTTGGAATATCAATATGAGGGCATCGAATTTTTTTCCTGTATTCTCAAATGGAACGGAACCTTTGCAACATTTGTCCGAATGCAAGAAGTTGGGATTCTAGAGCATTGTGATGTTCATATCAAATTCTACCATTTCTCGTGTTTTGGCATAATGGCATTTCCACCTTCAATAATTCTCGGACGAATGGCACAATAGTTGACCTTCGCTACTGCTGTCGGAGGTTGCACCAACGCTTTCTTTGCTACCTTGAAGCAGCAAGTTGCTTGCTAATCGTAGACAAGTAGCGAATCATTCTAAGTGACGGTATCAAAAATAACCATTTCAAATAACAGGATATGAGGAAGGAAGACGGGAGACGGAAGACGGAAGACGGAAGACGGAAGACGGAAGACGGAAGACGGAAGACGGAAGACGGAAGACGGAAGACGGAAGACGGAAGACGGAAGACGGAAGACGGAAGACGGAAGACGGAAGACGGAAGACGGAAGACGGAAGACGGAAGACGGAAGACGGAAGACGGAAGACGGAAGACGGAAGACGGAAGACGGAAGACGGAAGACGGAAGACGGAAGACGGAAGACGGAAGACGGAAGACGGAAGACGGAAGACGGAAGACGGAAGACGGAAGACGGAAGACGGAAGACGGAAGACGGAAGACGGAAGACGGAAGACGGAAGACGGAAGACGGAAGACGGAAGACGGAAGACGGAAGACGGAAGACGGAAGACGGAAGACGGAAGACGGAAGACGGAAGACGGAAGACGGAAGACGGAAGACGGAAGACGGAAGACGGAAGACGGAAGACGGAAGACGGAAGACGGAAGACGGAAGACGGAAGACGGAAGACGGAAGACGGAAGACGGAAGACGGAAGACGGAAGACGGAAGACGGAAGACGGAAGACGGAAGACGGAAGACGGAAGACGGAAGACGGAAGACGGAAGACGGAAGACGGAAGACGGAAGACGGAAGACGGAAGACGGAAGACGGAAGACGGAAGACGGAAGACGGAAGACGGAAGACGGAAGACGGAAGACGGAAGACGGAAGACGGAAGACGGAAGACGGAAGACGGAAGACGGAAGACGGAAGACGGAAGACGGAAGACGGAAGACGGAAGACGGAAGACGGAAGACGGAAGACGGAAGACGGAAGACGGAAGACGGAAGACGGAAGACGGAAGACGGAAGACGGAAGACGGAAGACGGAAGACGGAAGACGGAAGACGGAAGACGGAAGACGGAAGACGGAAGACGGAAGACGGAAGACGGAAGACGGAAGACGGAAGACGGAAGACGGAAGACGGAAGACGGAAGACGGAAGACGGAAGACGGAAGACGGAAGACGGAAGACGGAAGACGGAAGACGGAAGACGGAAGACGGAAGACGGAAGACGGAAGACGGAAGACGGAAGACGGAAGACGGAAGACGGAAGACGGAAGACGGAAGACGGAAGACGGAAGACGGAAGACGGAAGACGGAAGACGGAAGACGGAAGACGGAAGACGGAAGACGGAAGACGGAAGACGGAAGACGGAAGACGGAAGACGGAAGACGGAAGACGGAAGACGGAAGACGGAAGACGGAAGACGGAAGACGGAAGACGGAAGACGGAAGACGGAAGACGGAAGACGGAAGACGGAAGACGGAAGACGGAAGACGGAAGACGGAAGACGGAAGACGGAAGACGGAAGACGGAAGACGGAAGACGGAAGACGGAAGACGGAAGACGGAAGACGGAAGACGGAAGACGGAAGACGGAAGACGGAAGACGGAAGACGGAAGACGGAAGACGGAAGACGGAAGACGGAAGACGGAAGACGGAAGACGGAAGACGGAAGACGGAAGACGGAAGACGGAAGACGGAAGACGGAAGACGGAAGACGGAAGACGGAAGACGGAAGACGGAAGACGGAAGACGGAAGACGGAAGACGGAAGACGGAAGACGGAAGACGGAAGACGGAAGACGGAAGACGGAAGACGGAAGACGGAAGACGGAAGACGGAAGACGGAAGACGGAAGACGGAAGACGGAAGACGGAAGACGGAAGACGGAAGACGGAAGACGGAAGACGGAAGACGGAAGACGGAAGACGGAAGACGGAAGACGGAAGACGGAAGACGGAAGACGGAAGACGGAAGACGGAAGACGGAAGACGGAAGACGGAAGACGGAAGACGGAAGACGGAAGACGGAAGACGGAAGACGGAAGACGGAAGACGGAAGACGGAAGACGGAAGACGGAAGACGGAAGACGGAAGACGGAAGACGGAAGACGGAAGACGGAAGACGGAAGACGGAAGACGGAAGACGGAAGACGGAAGACGGAAGACGGAAGACGGAAGACGGAAGACGGAAGACGGAAGACGGAAGACGGAAGACGGAAGACGGAAGACGGAAGACGGAAGACGGAAGACGGAAGACGGAAGACGGAAGACGGAAGACGGAAGACGGAAGACGGAAGACGGAAGACGGAAGACGGAAGACGGAAGACGGAAGACGGAAGACGGAAGACGGAAGACGGAAGACGGAAGACGGAAGACGGAAGACGGAAGACGGAAGACGGAAGACGGAAGACGGAAGACGGAAGACGGAAGACGGAAGACGGAAGACGGAAGACGGAAGACGGAAGACGGAAGACGGAAGACGGAAGACGGAAGACGGAAGACGGAAGACGGAAGACGGAAGACGGAAGACGGAAGACGGAAGACGGAAGACGGAAGACGGAAGACGGAAGACGGAAGACGGAAGACGGAAGACGGAAGACGGAAGACGGAAGACGGAAGACGGAAGACGGAAGACGGAAGACGGAAGACGGAAGACGGAAGACGGAAGACGGAAGACGGAAGACGGAAGACGGAAGACGGAAGACGGAAGACGGAAGACGGAAGACGGAAGACGGAAGACGGAAGACGGAAGACGGAAGACGGAAGACGGAAGACGGAAGACGGAAGACGGAAGACGGAAGACGGAAGACGGAAGACGGAAGACGGAAGACGGAAGACGGAAGACGGAAGACGGAAGACGGAAGACGGAAGACGGAAGACGGAAGACGGAAGACGGAAGACGGAAGACGGAAGACGGAAGACGGAAGACGGAAGACGGAAGACGGAAGACGGAAGACGGAAGACGGAAGACGGAAGACGGAAGACGGAAGACGGAAGACGGAAGACGGAAGACGGAAGACGGAAGACGGAAGACGGAAGACGGAAGACGGAAGACGGAAGACGGAAGACGGAAGACGGAAGACGGAAGACGGAAGACGGAAGACGGAAGACGGAAGACGGAAGACGGAAGACGGAAGACGGAAGACGGAAGACGGAAGACGGAAGACGGAAGACGGAAGACGGAAGACGGAAGACGGAAGACGGAAGACGGAAGACGGAAGACGGAAGACGGAAGACGGAAGACGGAAGACGGAAGACGGAAGACGGAAGACGGAAGACGGAAGACGGAAGACGGAAGACGGAAGACGGAAGACGGAAGACGGAAGACGGAAGACGGAAGACGGAAGACGGAAGACGGAAGACGGAAGACGGAAGACGGAAGACGGAAGACGGAAGACGGAAGACGGAAGACGGAAGACGGAAGACGGAAGACGGAAGACGGAAGACGGAAGACGGAAGACGGAAGACGGAAGACGGAAGACGGAAGACGGAAGACGGAAGACGGAAGACGGAAGACGGAAGACGGAAGACGGAAGACGGAAGACGGAAGACGGAAGACGGAAGACGGAAGACGGAAGACGGAAGACGGAAGACGGAAGACGGAAGACGGAAGACGGAAGACGGAAGACGGAAGACGGAAGACGGAAGACGGAAGACGGAAGACGGAAGACGGAAGACGGAAGACGGAAGACGGAAGACGGAAGACGGAAGACGGAAGACGGAAGACGGAAGACGGAAGACGGAAGACGGAAGACGGAAGACGGAAGACGGAAGACGGAAGACGGAAGACGGAAGACGGAAGACGGAAGACGGAAGACGGAAGACGGAAGACGGAAGACGGAAGACGGAAGACGGAAGACGGAAGACGGAAGACGGAAGACGGAAGACGGAAGACGGAAGACGGAAGACGGAAGACGGAAGACGGAAGACGGAAGACGGAAGACGGAAGACGGAAGACGGAAGACGGAAGACGGAAGACGGAAGACGGAAGACGGAAGACGGAAGACGGAAGACGGAAGACGGAAGACGGAAGACGGAAGACGGAAGACGGAAGACGGAAGACGGAAGACGGAAGACGGAAGACGGAAGACGGAAGACGGAAGACGGAAGACGGAAGACGGAAGACGGAAGACGGAAGACGGAAGACGGAAGACGGAAGACGGAAGACGGAAGACGGAAGACGGAAGACGGAAGACGGAAGACGGAAGACGGAAGACGGAAGACGGAAGACGGAAGACGGAAGACGGAAGACGGAAGACGGAAGACGGAAGACGGAAGACGGAAGACGGAAGACGGAAGACGGAAGACGGAAGACGGAAGACGGAAGACGGAAGACGGAAGACGGAAGACGGAAGACGGAAGACGGAAGACGGAAGACGGAAGACGGAAGACGGAAGACGGAAGACGGAAGACGGAAGACGGAAGACGGAAGACGGAAGACGGAAGACGGAAGACGGAAGACGGAAGACGGAAGACGGAAGACGGAAGACGGAAGACGGAAGACGGAAGACGGAAGACGGAAGACGGAAGACGGAAGACGGAAGACGGAAGACGGAAGACGGAAGACGGAAGACGGAAGACGGAAGACGGAAGACGGAAGACGGAAGACGGAAGACGGAAGACGGAAGACGGAAGACGGAAGACGGAAGACGGAAGACGGAAGACGGAAGACGGAAGACGGAAGACGGAAGACGGAAGACGGAAGACGGAAGACGGAAGACGGAAGACGGAAGACGGAAGACGGAAGACGGAAGACGGAAGACGGAAGACGGAAGACGGAAGACGGAAGACGGAAGACGGAAGACGGAAGACGGAAGACGGAAGACGGAAGACGGAAGACGGAAGACGGAAGACGGAAGACGGAAGACGGAAGACGGAAGACGGAAGACGGAAGACGGAAGACGGAAGACGGAAGACGGAAGACGGAAGACGGAAGACGGAAGACGGAAGACGGAAGACGGAAGACGGAAGACGGAAGACGGAAGACGGAAGACGGAAGACGGAAGACGGAAGACGGAAGACGGAAGACGGAAGACGGAAGACGGAAGACGGAAGACGGAAGACGGAAGACGGAAGACGGAAGACGGAAGACGGAAGACGGAAGACGGAAGACGGAAGACGGAAGACGGAAGACGGAAGACGGAAGACGGAAGACGGAAGACGGAAGACGGAAGACGGAAGACGGAAGACGGAAGACGGAAGACGGAAGACGGAAGACGGAAGACGGAAGACGGAAGACGGAAGACGGAAGACGGAAGACGGAAGACGGAAGACGGAAGACGGAAGACGGAAGACGGAAGACGGAAGACGGAAGACGGAAGACGGAAGACGGAAGACGGAAGACGGAAGACGGAAGACGGAAGACGGAAGACGGAAGACGGAAGACGGAAGACGGAAGACGGAAGACGGAAGACGGAAGACGGAAGACGGAAGACGGAAGACGGAAGACGGAAGACGGAAGACGGAAGACGGAAGACGGAAGACGGAAGACGGAAGACGGAAGACGGAAGACGGAAGACGGAAGACGGAAGACGGAAGACGGAAGACGGAAGACGGAAGACGGAAGACGGAAGACGGAAGACGGAAGACGGAAGACGGAAGACGGAAGACGGAAGACGGAAGACGGAAGACGGAAGACGGAAGACGGAAGACGGAAGACGGAAGACGGAAGACGGAAGACGGAAGACGGAAGACGGAAGACGGAAGACGGAAGACGGAAGACGGAAGACGGAAGACGGAAGACGGAAGACGGAAGACGGAAGACGGAAGACGGAAGACGGAAGACGGAAGACGGAAGACGGAAGACGGAAGACGGAAGACGGAAGACGGAAGACGGAAGACGGAAGACGGAAGACGGAAGACGGAAGACGGAAGACGGAAGACGGAAGACGGAAGACGGAAGACGGAAGACGGAAGACGGAAGACGGAAGACGGAAGACGGAAGACGGAAGACGGAAGACGGAAGACGGAAGACGGAAGACGGAAGACGGAAGACGGAAGACGGAAGACGGAAGACGGAAGACGGAAGACGGAAGACGGAAGACGGAAGACGGAAGACGGAAGACGGAAGACGGAAGACGGAAGACGGAAGACGGAAGACGGAAGACGGAAGACGGAAGACGGAAGACGGAAGACGGAAGACGGAAGACGGAAGACGGAAGACGGAAGACGGAAGACGGAAGACGGAAGACGGAAGACGGAAGACGGAAGACGGAAGACGGAAGACGGAAGACGGAAGACGGAAGACGGAAGACGGAAGACGGAAGACGGAAGACGGAAGACGGAAGACGGAAGACGGAAGACGGAAGACGGAAGACGGAAGACGGAAGACGGAAGACGGAAGACGGAAGACGGAAGACGGAAGACGGAAGACGGAAGACGGAAGACGGAAGACGGAAGACGGAAGACGGAAGACGGAAGACGGAAGACGGAAGACGGAAGACGGAAGACGGAAGACGGAAGACGGAAGACGGAAGACGGAAGACGGAAGACGGAAGACGGAAGACGGAAGACGGAAGACGGAAGACGGAAGACGGAAGACGGAAGACGGAAGACGGAAGACGGAAGACGGAAGACGGAAGACGGAAGACGGAAGACGGAAGACGGAAGACGGAAGACGGAAGACGGAAGACGGAAGACGGAAGACGGAAGACGGAAGACGGAAGACGGAAGACGGAAGACGGAAGACGGAAGACGGAAGACGGAAGACGGAAGACGGAAGACGGAAGACGGAAGACGGAAGACGGAAGACGGAAGACGGAAGACGGAAGACGGAAGACGGAAGACGGAAGACGGAAGACGGAAGACGGAAGACGGAAGACGGAAGACGGAAGACGGAAGACGGAAGACGGAAGACGGAAGACGGAAGACGGAAGACGGAAGACGGAAGACGGAAGACGGAAGACGGAAGACGGAAGACGGAAGACGGAAGACGGAAGACGGAAGACGGAAGACGGAAGACGGAAGACGGAAGACGGAAGACAGAAGACAGAAGACGGAAGACGGAAGACGGAAGACGGAAGACGGAAAACGGAAGACGGAAGACGGAAACCGGAAGACGAAAGATGAAAGACGGAAGACGGAAGAAAAAAGAAGGAAGAAGGCTCATACTATAGCTCTTTACCACATTGGGTTAGGAGCAATAGCATATCCTTGAATTTAGGCTCTCTGTACATAGGTTCATCTATGTATGGAGAACCAAAAATCCGGATACCCAATTGCATTACTACAGGGCAGTTACTTATCAAATGATATAATGTTCCGTAATCGGATTCACAAAGATCACACGAATAATACTCAACACACTGAATAGATAGCCAATGCACTATGGTCCCAAAGCTGTATTTAGGAAGACAAAACTGTTTGCTCCTAAGCCGTTGGTTTTAGATATATAGTATCTTCGGCAAACTTTCTTAGAACTTTCTTGCCGATTTTTTTATCTTAGTTGAATTAGGGTGGTCCTTGCGGTTAGGATGTTCAACGTATCAACTTCTTAGATATGTAAAATTCAGCTACATAATGTTCTACAAAGTTATAAATCAATTAAATTGAAGTAACTTTTCTGAAGAAACTATGTGGCTATCTCTAATGGTTCATGTGATATGATTTTTGCAATATTTAAGGTAGGGTGGCTCGTTAAAAATTGGTTTTATATTATTATCTTTTGATGTGTTAATTTCTCGCTAATACTTTGTTCTAGAGGTTTTTAGAACTTTTGTAAATACATATTTTTTCCGAAGCAATGAAGTTTCTATCTCTTTTGTTTGCATAGTTACAGGCGATTTTCAAAACAAAAATGGTGTTTTTCAAAGCTATATATCTTCCAACATTGCAAATGGAGTTTCAATTTTTTAATTTCATTTGAAAGATCGGAACTTTCCTAGTTCTTTATGAAAAAACTGCGGAAGCGTTATTTCTGTAAAATGAATAATAATTTTTTAAAAATGGTGTATTTTTCAACAAAAATCGTTCAAAACTTTTCAAATAGACGAGATAATAACTTTGTTACTTCAGCAAAAATATTCGCCATACAAAGTTCTAAAAGTGCTGCAAACAAAGTATTTACGATAAATCAATGTATGAAGTGACAAATGAGAAATAGTGATTTTAAGGGGTCATGTTTTCATCGCTCAATCTCTTATGGTAAAATCAACTGAGAAATAGTCAATGTGTGTGATAATGCCGAATGTCATGGCAATTCTATTGGATTTGTAAACGTTTTTGAAAGAACAGTCTACCGTACATCAAAATGGTACAGTGGATATACAGTAGTGTTAGCTGCAAACTATCGTTAATTCTAAGTCGGCCAACAAAAGTTATCTATGCTCACTTAAGTAAATCCTTTTTGGTTTGGACTAGTGCTCAAAACGAGTGCAAGAAAGAAAATGCTTGAGTTCACGTCTTGTTATCTTGAAATTATTGTATACTTTTCCAATATTTATGCAATGTTTGAAACTATAAATTAATTATCAACTATAATGACGGCTGTGGGTAAGTACGGAAAGATTCTCAATTTTTTGTTACTTCAAAACAAATAAAAGTAAGAGGTCTGAAAATCGCTAACCGCGAACTGGTAAAATAACTCATAAAGCATAATTCCCTAGTATCTATATAATGCATAATGACGGTACTTGCTTTATAAGCCACATAATAGATAACTTTTATTTATAGTTTACTATAGTACGCTATTAACACTATTGTAAATTCACGCTAACATGTAGTTGTACGATAGAATGTTGTGTTTTCACAAAGTGTCACATATTCAATAGATTTTCTGTGACTTTTGGTATTATCACACACATTGACTATTTCTCAGTTGATTTTACCATAAGAGACTGAGCGATGAAAACATGACCCCTTAAAATCACTATTTCTCATTTGTCACTTCATACATTGATTTATCGTAAATACTTTGTTTACAGCACTTTTAGAACTTTGTATGGCGAATATTTTTGCTGAAGTAACAAAGTTATTATCTCTTCTATTTGAAAAGTTATGAACGATTTTTGTTGAAAAATACACCATTTTCAAAAAATAATTATTTATTTTACAGAAATAACGCTCCCGCAGTTTTTTCACCAAGAACTAGAAAAGTTCCGATCTTTCAAATGAAATTAAAAAATTGAAAATCCATTTGCAATGTTGGAAGATATATAGCTTTGAAAAACACCATTTTTGTTTTGAAAATCGCCTGTAACTATGCAAACAAAAGAGATAGAAACTTCATTGCTTCGGAAAAAATATGTATTTACAAAAGTTCTAAAAACCTCTAGAACAAAGTATTAGCGAGAAATTAACACATCAAAAGATAATAATATAAAACCAATTTTTAACGAGCCACCCTACCTTAAATATTGCAAAAATCATATCACATGAACCATTAGAGATAGCCACATAGTTTCTTCAGAAAAGTTACTTCAATTTAATTGATTTATAACTTTGTAGAACATTATGTAGCTGAATTTTACATATCTAAGAAGTTGATATGTTGAACATCCTAACCACAAGGACCACCCTAATTCAACTAAGATAAAAAAATCGGCAAGAAAGTTCTAAGAAAGTTTGCCGAAGATACTATATATCTAAAACCAACGGTTTAGGCGCTAACAGTTTTGTCTTCCTAAATACAGCTTTGGGACCATAGTGCAATGGTTGGTATGTGTAGATGCAGCCCAAGAGCGAATCTTGTGCTTCATCTAACTTATCGAAAGTGGTATAACTGGCTCTGGACCAACGAAGTCAGTCACAGCGCCCGCTCTAGCCAATTCGTCCGCCCAATCATTTCCAGTAATACCGGAATGACCGGGTACCTATAGAAGGTAGATAGCATTTGAAATGCTAAGTTCTTCGACTTGACTTCGACATGCGATTACTAATTTCTATCTCGAATCTTTCGAACTAATTGCTTTCTGGGCAGCCTGACTGTAAGAGCAAAAAAAGATTCTTTTCCCGAAAATTCCGTGTTGAAGTGCCGATTGTACACCACACAAAATCGCGAAGATTTCTGCTTGGAATACGGTATAGTATCTTCTAAGAGAATAAGACTGGTTTAATCTCATTTCACGACAATCAGGAGCGGATCCAAAAAAAATTTCGGAGGGGGTCTGAAATTTCAATTTCTGAATGTTCATTGTACAATACATAATAAATTTTTAATACCCTCATTTAAAAAAATCAGTTTTGGTGAACGAATGTTTGAAAAAAAAACCTGTTTTAATCCACCTAGCGGTGCAATAGTGCCTTTCTCATTTCTCTAAACTATGGCGCGGAGGCTTTTTATGTTCAACATAATTGTGGAAATGTCCATTACATTCTTAGTACACTTTGCACTTATACACAATGGCATGCCAGCCACGAACTTGATGAGCTACGTGTCGACGGTGAAACACTTGAAACAAAAAAATATCATACTCCATTAGCCTAATCAGCATTAGATCAATGTTATCTGCTTGCTAACTCATTTTGTCATGCGGGGATGGGTATGTGAGGAGGGCGAAAGTCCCATGAACGAACGACTCCCCAGCTTAAATTGGTATGCTTTGTAATATAGTGGTGGTTTAAAGATGATGGGGTTGAAAGGGAGGGGTATGAGGTGGTGGTCTGAGGGGTGATTTAAGGAGATTTTTAAAGGAGGGGAGTGAACAGTAGAGGGGGGGTGTAACCCCTCTCCGTAAACCATCAACTACGCCCCTGTTAAAATCCAGAAACCTTATGCGAGTCGAAAAAAAAATTAGGTCGGGATTAGGTTGACGTTTTTCAGAGTGATTGCATAACCTTTCTATATGAGAAAGGCAAAAATGTGCAAAATCCAAAAAAGTGAATCTTCGTCAAATTTTTTTCGTGTTTGCATCAAATCTCGACGTTTTATGCACCTTGAATAGATTTAGCATCAAAAATAAAAATTCTATTTTTAATTTTTCCTATAGTTTTTATGAGAAATTTCTGTGTGGCCGCACTCTGAAACCCGTAATTCCAGAACCAGAATTCCGATCGATCCAAAATTCAATAGCAGCCGATGGGAAGGTTGCACCTTTCATTTGAGACTAAGTTTGGGCAAATCGGTCCAGCCATCTCTGAGAAAAATGAGTGACATTATTTGACACATACGCACATACATACACACACACACATACATACACACATACACACACACATACATACACACACACATACAGACTTTTTCCGATCTCGACGAACTGAGTCGAATGGGATATGACACTCGGCCCTCCGGGCCGGGATTAGGTTGACGTTTTTCAGAGTGATTGCATAACCTTTCTATATGAGAAAGGCAAAAATAAAACCTTTTTTAAAATTTCTCAAAAATTCGAAAATTTTCGAACCCTCCCCCTGAAGAACCGTCAGTATAACAAACTACATTATCTTCAAGTTGTCGCTCCATCCAGCCAGACAGCCATTCCGAATTCTCTCATTAAAAGTTTTAAAAGGCTCGGCACGGAGAAACACCTTAACTTGAGGACTCCTGTTTTCAGTCGCTTCTTACGACATGGTCGCAGGAACAAAGTGGCTCAATTATTGGTTGAGATACTTGCCTCTAGGCTGGTTTTATCCAGAGAAAAATAATAGACGGTTATCAACCTCCTAGTGGACACCAGCCGGCAAGAAAATGTCAAAAACTGTCCATGCATTGGAAAGAATCTTTCGACATATCTCCAGTACAACCAGTGCGAGAAGAAACTGAGGTGCTCTCTTCAGAAAAGTTCTCGTTCTCATTCTCGTTCTCGTTCTCGTTCTCGTTCTCGTTCTCGTTCTCGTTCTCGTTCTCGTTCTCGTTCTCGTTCTCGTTCTCGTTCTCGTTCTCGTTCTCGTTCTCGTTCTCGTTCTCGTTCTCGTTCTCGTTCTCGTTCTCGTTCTCGTTCTCGTTCTCGTTCTCGTTCTCGTTCTCGTTCTCGTTCTCGTTCTCGTTCTCGTTCTCGTTCTCGTTCTCGTTCTCGTTCTCGTTCTCGTTCTCGTTCTCGTTCTCGTTCTCGTTCTCGTTCTCGTTCTCGTTCTCGTTCTCGTTCTCGTTCTCGTTCTCGTTCTCGTTCTCGTTCTCGTTCTCGTTCTCGTTCTCGTTCTCGTTCTCGTTCTCGTTCTCGTTCTCGTTCTCGTTCTCGTTCTCGTTCTCGTTCTCGTTCTCGTTCTCGTTCTCGTTCTCGTTCTCGTTCTCGTTCTCGTTCTCGTTCTCGTTCTCGTTCTCGTTCTCGTTCTCGTTCTCGTTCTCGTTCTCGTTCTCGTTCTCGTTCTCGTTCTCGTTCTCGTTCTCGTTCTCGTTCTCGTTCTCGTTCTCGTTCTCGTTCTCGTTCTCGTTCTCGTTCTCGTTCTCGTTCTCGTTCTCGTTCTCGTTCTCGTTCTCGTTCTCGTTCTCGTTCTCGTTCTCGTTCTCGTTCTCGTTCTCGTTCTCGTTCTCGTTCTCGTTCTCGTTCTCGTTCTCGTTCTCGTTCTCGTTCTCGTTCTCGTTCTCGTTCTCGTTCTCGTTCTCGTTCTCGTTCTCGTTCTCGTTCTCGTTCTCGTTCTCGTTCTCGTTCTCGTTCTCGTTCTCGTTCTCGTTCTCGTTCTCGTTCTCGTTCTCGTTCTCGTTCTCGTTCTCGTTCTCGTTCTCGTTCTCGTTCTCGTTCTCGTTCTCGTTCTCGTTCTCGTTCTCGTTCTCGTTCTCGTTCTCGTTCTCGTTCTCGTTCTCGTTCTCGTTCTCGTTCTCGTTCTCGTTCTCGTTCTCGTTCTCGTTCTCGTTCTCGTTCTCGTTCTCGTTCTCGTTCTCGTTCTCGTTCTCGTTCTCGTTCTCATTCTCGTTCTCGTTCTCGTTCTCATTCTCGTTCTCGTTCTCGTTCTCGTTCTCGTTCTCGTTCTCATTCTTGTTCTCGTTCCCGTTCTCGTTCTCGTTCTCATTTTAGTTTTTGTTTCAGTTTCGTTTCAAGCTTGCGTTTTTTATCAAACATTACGTTTGGTTACAAAATGACGGTATTGTTTCACAATCTGGTATTCGTCCCAGGTGTGCGTTTTGATTCATGTTTGCGTTTTAGCGTCAAGATGGTGCTTTTATTTCAGCTAGGTGTTTTCGGATTCTGTTGGTGTTTTCGCTACCTAACGTCCTAGAAGATCCGTATCTTTGGGAAAATCGTTCAAAAGGTTTATATCCTTACGCATGACAACTGTTTCAACTCGAAACTCACTATTATTATTGGATATCTTTTATCTGGTGATCCTGATTTTCCTGGTGATCCTGATTTTCTACAAAGTTCGCGGACTCAGCAAACTTGTATTGAAGGACAAGACTGGAAAGTTTCTGATTACGTGGTTTGGATTATCAATTGACCCTGACAACCTATACAATCAGTATTTTCAGCGAAGTCAATTATAAAACCAAGTTCGTGTGGCTAGCAAGCTGTCTGATATGGGATTTTACCACGGTAACTTTTACCACCTGATAGGGTTGCCACCTCTCCGGGTTTGACCCGGAGACTCCGGTTTTCTGGAGCGATCTCCGGGCCTCCGGGTTTTACATCAATTTCTCCGGCTTTGGTGGGAAGAAGCATAGTATGATTTTTTGGAATTTATTCTTTACAAAATATTTAAAAAGTCATAGTTAACTATTACTCTGGTTCAGAATTATTTTTCCCAACTAACCCTTCATTTCAAGGTGGCGAATTGTTTGTTTCTTTGTTTGCTGATTTGTTTCACAAAACAAATAAAATTTACTACAATTAACAGAAGACAAAGACTAAGCCCGTACGATATTAAGCCTGTTCTAATGACCCTTCCACTTCTAGTTTTCCGATCTGTTTACTTCACATCCTTGATCTCACTTGAGTACTATGACTCTAAATTTCATAACTTTCCCTACCCAGTAATCTATAGCTAATTGAATGTCGTTAAAATGTAAAAAAGAAAATATGACTAACATAGTCGAAATAAAAAAGGAAAACAGAATAAGGTAAGTAATATTTCGCTATAGGCTACAATTGAAATGTTGCATTCTACTAAGACGCTTAAAATTGTGCAAAAAAATTATTTTGCTGCAAGTTTTACCTAATCACTTCACTGTTAGTGGTGCTTATCACCAGCTGCACCAAGGTATGGCAGATTTCTTCTAATCCAACTGACTAGGTCAACCTCAAACGAGTTCTTCCGGTGTTGTTGCTACTCCTGCAACGACCCTTGTGTGTTTGGTAGGGGGTTGCCCCCTGTTTTGCCCTTTTGTTGCGACCTCTGGTAATGAATAACCGACACCACATAGTGCTTCCTATGTGATGCCGCAGCCCTGCCTTCTTTTCCTGTTAGTTGTGGAGGAGAGCGATGCTCGTGCGACTTATCCTCCACAGTGAGAGTAGCTGGTGCTTTTGTATTCTTGACATTTAGTCGTGGAAGTGAAATATTATACCAGATTAAACCGATAAAACCATTCTCAAACGATAAAAATTTACAGATTTATTTTAACGTAGTTATAAAAAGCGATTAAAGCACTCTAAAATTCCGAACAATCGCTTTGATTCCAATTTCTGTCATGTTCCACTCAAAATTCACCACCCCCCAGGTCAGTGAAAATCTCCGGGTCAAAGCCTCTCCAGAGGTGACAACCCTACCACCTGACCATTTTTTATGTTCGCCTCTTCAGCGAAGTTGTTTAGATGACAAAAACTGTGATAATGATGACGGTGTGTTTGGTTCGAAGCTCTGTCATTACTTAGCAGTAGTATAGATATTAGGTTGTGCATTTTAAAATTAATTAATTCGGACCGTCTAACGGTCTACAAAGGTCGTATCTTCAACAAAGTTGTTCATCAGGTCATGACCACGTACATGACAATCATTTTGATTTTAAGTTTCATTATTTCGTGGCGCTAGTGTAGATGTGAACTACTGCACTTCAGAACTGAAATTATTACTGAAGCTCGTGTCTAGCAAAATAAAATAGAAAGACATTGTTGTATACTGCCGCTAGAAGCATTACTGTCCCATGTGCTAATGGAATCCCTATACACATGGGACAATTATGCTTCTAGCGGCAGTATAGTGCATGCAAAATTATTTATAACAATTAATGCTATTAAGATACTATTACAATATTGTTCTTGGGTTTTTTGAAAAAAAAGGTTTAATTCCCCGAAAATAAAGTGAACCAAGCCTGAAAATCCTGGAATCGCTAGGACATTCAATAAATATCAATGACTTACAATGCAGCGAAAAAATCTGATATCATTTTCATTTCTTAACTTGTTTGAAAAGTATAATTCAGAATTGATAAAGGCTTGTTTTCTAAGAATTTACATCAGTATTGATCACTGCCTTTACATACGAAAGATAAGCCTTTTAAGAGTTTTCTTATTTATATCGTTGGGCATTCTTTTAAACATTACCATAAAAAGTTATGATTGAGTGGTCGCCTTTTTATTGCTTTACGATTAATTGCATCCTAAAGAAGCTACATATGTAGGTATATTTTAACAAACAAATTATAACGCCTGATCAAGGAACATTGAAAATTAATCACTTTCAAACTAGTTAAAATCATAAATATAAATTTCCGTTTACCGTTTCCGCTGGCAAGTCTGACTGGTTCCATCAAGTTCATCACACCTGGATCAGTTCGGATCAATGCTGAGCTCATAAAAGGTGCCCTTCGCCTTCAGAGAGGATTCAGCCTACGATAAGCATCCCTTCGTTTTTATGTGATTCAGTATTTTATTGTTATGATGGACATTTTGGAGTAATTTACAACCACCACCGCGGTCATCATCTGCCGATCGCGCTGACATACAGAGGTTGATGCGTTGACATATGCATAGCTGTGCTAGCTAACACGGATCGTTAACATTGTTCTTGAATCTGTTGGATGGATATTTTCGCTTTTTAACGCTGTTTTTCAACACGTAAAACTAGTTTGTTTAAAATATCATAAAAAAGGTAATCTGCATTCGTGAATGAATAATCATAGAACCTAATTTATTTCCGTTGAAAATTGATACACATTATCAACCACGATGGTTCTAGTTAATTATTAATTTTGAGCTTATTTAAAATACATAAGCTTTTATCCGACGATATATTAACTATCTTCCCGGTAGGCCTTAGGCAATGAGAATACATTTTCGTTTGTTACCTTCCTACATTATGAAAAAATAGATCATTCCACTGAAAAAAACACCAGCTTTCTACGAATATAATCCTTAACGTATTCTTATAAATCCGTTAATGGACCTCGACAGGCGCCCAGGAAACTCATTCACCTTTTGCTACTTATTCCATAACTTGTAATAAACAACGGTATTAAAGTCCATTCGAAATCGATGATTGGTCGTTCGGTCGCACCATTCTGTCAAGCTCAAGTGCTACATTGATTATGGTAATCATTCGTGGATTCTTGTGGGAACAGCAGCGTTCCAGGAATTGATTTAAGGCGACCGCATATCGAAAAATTAAACCCGTTCGGAAAATATCGTCCCGATCGTCGGATGAGACTTGCGAAGTGGGTTGGAGTTCGGTTTATGTCGTAGTGGAATATTAAATTATTAAATAGTAAATTTTGCTCTAGCGCTATCAAGGACGCAGCCGATTACAGTTTGTTGAAAGCTCTTCTGATCCCTGTTCAACGTAAGCAAAACGTAAGACAATCTTCAAGCAATTTTGCGAACATATTGGTTTGGTTTAGTTTGTCCAAAACATAGGTTTTAGTTTTAAAGAATGGTTAAAATATTCTACATGAACCAATTTCGTGAGAGTTCCCATAATGATACAAACTATGTTTTCAAGCGAGATCCGGTTCGCTACGTGATATTCAACCGACACGGAACTGAAACCTTTTTCTGTTTTTTTATCTACTTCGTTTATTTGACACGGTTCATTGTGGTAACTTGACGGAGCCGTGTGTCTGTTAAATAATTACAGAATGTTAAAATAAAAATGAATAAAAATAAATATAATTGAGTGACCTTCGGGTCTCGTCCACGCAACTTTCTATTACGCGGGGAGACCTTCTTTCGTGGCGAAGAAACATTTGTCTGCTGGCCTAATGCATGTTGTGGGTCGATTCATTTTCTCTTGTTGCCGTCAACGTCATCATCGTTTATGGTGTCTTCATGCTCATGATCAGATGTTCCTCCTTTCTTATAGATCTATAACCTATAGCCCAGGTCACGAACTATTTGTTATCATATTGATTACCTTGCTTTATTGAGTTGTTGAGTTGTGTTTTATTCGCTTCTTGTAAGTTTTATCATTACGTGTAGCCCTTTCTTCAGGAATATTGCATACAAAAGAGTTCAACTTGCAAAGAATATCCGGTTTGAAAATGTACTCAATATGATCATCTAATCTGATTGGAGGATTGCCAACTTGAGTGGAATGGATTATATCTTTCTTAATGTTGTTGTGGTGGGCCCCAATGGTCCCGTTATTAGCTCGATTTGCAATTCGTTTATCAGCTATGCTCATCTCAGAATATTCTTTGTGAGATAACGTTGGAATCAACATTGATAAGTATGTTATATATTTTACATGATTTTTTTTATGTTTTTCCTGAAATATTTGAATAGATTCAAAACTTTCACTTACGAGTACCTCATAGTCCTGGTGAGCTCTCCTATAAAATGGACTTGACTCATAAATTGGTTTTAGGTCATTCAATTCTTCTTGCTTCAGATTTATATCTTTGATATAGTCTGTCTGTGCTAATAATGTTAACGCGCTTCTTTCTACCGATGAAGTGAGTTCGTTCTATCTATCTACATGACGTTTCAAGCAAACATATAGACGAATTTCGCGCCAACTTGAACAAATGTTGGCAGCACCCTCTCAGATTTTAATGAAACTTTCTGTACATGAGAACTTTGTCACAAAAAGCCACTTTGCATGCTTTGTTTTTCCAAGAATGATCTAGACTCTCTTTTGAAAAGGGTCAAACTTTTTTACCAATCTTTTTCGAATGGCTATAGTCTAAAAATGACAAATGCTACAAAAAATGTTGTTACACTGAAAAAAATCGATTTTTGAAATTAAAGTCGATTAACAAAAAAAAACCTGTTTTAATCCACCTAGCGGTGCAATTGTGCCTTTCTCATTTCTCTAAACTATGACTCGGAGGCTGTTTATGTTCAACATAATTGTGGAAATGTCCATTACATTCTTAGTACACTTTGCACTTATACACAATGGCTTGCCAGCCACGAACTTGATGAGCTACGTGTCGACGGTGAAACACAAGAGCATTAGATCAATGTTAACTGCTTGCTAACTCATTTTGTCATGCGGGGTGGGTGAGTGAGGAGGGCGAAAGTCCCACGAACAAACGACTCCCCAGCTTAATTTGATATGCTTTGTGATATAGTGGTGGTTTAAATATGATGGGGTTGCGAGGGAGGGGTATGAGGGCTGGAGGGGTGATGTACGGGGATTTTAAAGGGAGGGGAGTTAACAGTAGAGGGAGGGATAAGCCCTCTCCGTATTCCATCACCTAAGCCCCTGTTAAAATCCAGAAACCTTATGCCAGTCAAAACAAAAATTAGGTTGACGTTTTTCAGAGTGATTGCATAACCTTTCTATATGAGAAAGGCAAAAATGTACCGAAAAAAAAGTGAATTTGCGTTAAATTTTAATTTTTTCGAGTCTGAATCAAATCTCGACGTTTCATGCACCTTAAAGACATTTAGCATCAAAAATAAAAAATCTATTTTTAATTTTTCCTATAGCTTATATGGGAAATTTGAGACTAAGTTTGGGCAAATCTGTCCAGCCATCTGAGAAAAATGAGTGACATTATTTGACACATACGCACATACATACGCACACATACAGACTTTTTCCGATCTCGACGACCTGAGCCGAATGGTATATTACTCCCGGCCCTCCGTGCCGGGATTATGTTGACGTTTTTCAGAGTGAATGCATAACATTTCTATATGAGAAAGGCAAAAACGCACACACATATATACACACAGACATTTGGCGTTCTCGACAAACTGAATTGAATAGGCCTCGGTTAAAAGGTCGAAATTCCGACGGATTGTATAACCTTTCTATCAGGCATTGCAATTCTCTCTCACTCACGCGAGAAGAGCCTTATCCGATGTCCAACTTTTCCGAGATAAGATGAGTCGCAAAATTCTCCGTCTCCACAAATAGCGTGAGAATAAATTTTCCGGATAAAGTTTATTTGACTTTTTCCTTCTCACCGGAGAAGGTGATAATATTTTAATTTCGTAGAAATCAATGGAAGCGTCAAAATATAAACTTAATTTCAAAGAAAAGCAGCACAGAAGTACGACATACTTGTTTTTACGTGCTTTGGAATAGCGACAGCAAGGCTGCGAGCGCAAGAAGGATACCATGATAAACTCATTCGCTCATTCTCCGGCGGTTTTCTTTATCCGGAGAAATAACTCGTTGTATTTATCCGGAGAAATTGTGTGAGTGCCAATAAGTTTTCGTGTGAAAATGTGAGTTTTTATTGTCGCAGTAGCAAATTATCCGGACGCATTTACTCATATGAGCGATAAATGCAATGCCTGCTTTCTATAAAAGAAATGCAAAAAGGTGCGAAATCAGAAGTCTTAAAAAGTCTATTTTGCCCAAAATATTTTTTTTTCGGTTTTACATAAAATCTCGTCGCTTCATGCAAAAATACGAATGCGAATTCTGAAATTTTATAGGACTCCCCTTTGAAATAAAAAAATTAGCTCCTGCTTATATGGGAATTTCTTATGCGACCGAACGATTCATACCATATTTCCGTTTGAGACTAAGTTTGTGAAAATCGGCCCAACCATCTGATGCGAAACTGATGTGAGTTTGAAAGTTGGTGATTTTTTCGTGCACTTCCAAAGCCGTCTATGGTGGTCAATGTGGCCAACAAGATTTAGATGGGCCGTCAATAACCTAAAACTGCAAATGCGAGATGTTTGGCTTCTATTTTATCGAAAAAAAATCCTTTTTGAAATCATCGCGGTATCGGTTTGAATGGGAGTTTTCTCTGTGACCACATTTCCCAACCCGTGACTCCGCAACAGGAGGTCGGATCGAAATAAAATTTAATAACATTTTTTGGGGATGCAACACCGTTCATTCGAGATTAAATTTGGTCAAATCGGTCCAGTCATCACTGAGAAATCGATGTAACTGTTATTTTTAATTTGGGTACTTCCGCCGGGACTTTCGGAACCGTCCGAAATGTGTCCAAAGAGACTTTGAATGACTGATAGTGGCCTAGAACTACAAATCCAAGCAGTTGTGGACACATTTTGGAAAAGTTTTCATCTTTTTACATTCATCACCATATACCGTGAAATCGGGATTTGCTGCGTATTCGAACTCATCACCCTGTAATTCCTGAATCGGAAGTCGGATCAATTAGAAATTCAGCGAGTGGGAACGCTGTACCTTTGAGACCAAGTTTGTAAAAATCGGTGAATTATTCGCTAAGAAATAGTTATGACATAACTTAGGGACTTGGCAAGTTCCCGGGGGTATCAATAACCGTCATAGGTGGCCAATGTGGTTAAAGCGACTTCGATGGGTCATTAATTATCTAAACACGCAAATCCAAGTAATGTTGCACACAATTCAATATGTATTGCATCATTTGGACATCATGGTGGTACCAGTTCATATGGGAATTTTCTGTGTGATCGTACTCTTCAACCCGTAACTCCGGAACCGGAAGTCGTATCAACAAAAAAAATCAATAGCGACCGATGGGAAGGTTGTATCTATCATTTGAAACTAAGTTTGTGTAAATCGATTCAGCCATCTCTAAGAAAAATCGGTGAGATTATTTGACACATTCATAAATACATACATACACACACATACACTTCCGGAATTGTCTATGATGGGAAATGTGGTCGACGAGATTTCGGTTGGCCGTCAGTGACCGAGAACTGCAAATATAAGTTGTTTGATACACATTCACATTTTAGCGAAATGTTTACCTTTTTGCATTTATCGCGGTATCCGTTTGAATCGGAATTTTCTATATGATCACATGCCATCACCCGTAATATCTCGACGTAAGTCGGATCAGAATGAAATTTATTACAAGTTTACGGGGTTGTAAAAGCTTTCATTTAAGTTTGGTCCAATCGGTCTACCCATCGCCGAGAAACCGATGTAATTATTATTCTTGGATACTTCCGCCTGGGCTTCCGGATCCGTCGATGGTTGTCAATGTGCACGGTGCACGGTTTAGATGCTAGAAGAAAGTAAGATCTTCCGTATCACTAGAGTTCCCAGTCATGTCGTCATGGAACGTGTTGTCTAGTGGATACGAGATTTATTTTTTTATTGGACCAACTGAATGGACCTAAGTTGCCAGGACGGAGGGAAATAATTTTCGGACGTGATAGATTTATGATCGCGCGAGCACGGACGTTTGTAGGTTTGAGACCGCGTTTGAAACTTCGTAAGCGCTCAAACGTTTATCGTATTACCGGGGTGTTTCAAGTTTGCGCGCGGTTGATCACGAAGGGCGTAAGCGTTCGTATGCTAGCGTGTTTATCGCGTGTGCTCACGTGCATGTGACTTCGCGTGACAACGTGATATTTAGCTTACGTTGTACAATTCACATTCTGACAGGGAGTGAGTTACCCCCTATCACTAAAGTTCCCGGCCATGTCACTATGGAACGTGTTGTCCAGTGGATATGAGAGCTTTATTTTTTTTAATTGGTTTAATTGAAGGCACCTAGTCTGCTGATACCAAAGATAGAAACTGCCAGAAATGACCGATTCATGATCGTGCAAGCGCGGGAGTTATTAGATTTACGCTTCAGACCGCGCTTGAAAATTTATAAGCGCTAAGACGTTCATCTTATCATCGGGATGTTATCATGTTTGCGAGATCGCGCGTGTAGGTGCCGAGGATGGTAGCGAAGGGCTCAATCATTTGCATGATAACGGGTTTGCCACGTGATCCTTCCTCAGAACTAAACAAGAAAATAAAGAAGTAATAATGGAATATTTGTTTAATGACATAAACTCTTTTCAATGGGATTCTTGAGTCATAAACATATACCTAGTTAGCTAAATTACACAAAATCTTCTCACAAACTAAGTTTTATTGGATTCTGAGATGATTATAACTTTCATTGGTTTAGTTTTCGATAAAAATACGCTGAAAAAAATTAAGTTTGGGCGAGGAAAACTTTTTTTCAAAAAACTTTTTTTCCTTGAAAGTGCCCAACTTGAATTTTTGACGGTAGGCAGGGAACATAATTACCTATCTCGGAACAAAATTTCACCCAAATCAAAGATGGTTTTTTTTGTAAATCGGCTTTAAATTTTTTAAATCGATTTTTTCAGGATAGGATTCGATGAAGAATTTTTTCAATATTTTTATTCAAAAATTTGACTAATTTTGTGAAAATCACTCACAAAACATTTTTTTTGTGGGATTTGTCATTTTTAAACCATGGCCGTTTGAAAAAATTGGTTTAACCCTTTTAAAAAGACAGTCTAGATAATTTTTGGAAAAACAAAGGATGCAATGTAGTTTTTTTGTGAAAAAGTATTCATGTACAGAAAGTTTCATTAAAGTCTGAGAGGGTGCTGTCAACTCTGAATACGATTTAGTGCGAAATTCGTCTATAACTGAATCATTTCTTGAATATTTTCTGTTATCATATATTTCCATAGCACGCGAAGTATTGAATATACTCTTCAATATCTACAATATTAAAACGAGACGATAATACGGCTTTGTATAAATCTCTCTGCGGATCATATTTACCGGATATATATTTGTCAATATCATTGAACAATGCTTTGTGTCAGGTGCACAGTTTAATCAGAACTAAATTTATTTTAGTTTCAGGATTTTTTGTTTTTTGACGTAGGACTACGTCTTTGTTTTCGATATGGGTATGCACGTTGCAAATTCAACAAAAATGGTATGTAACGAAAAGTAGCCATTTTTTGAACGCTTATATTTTAGCCATCTCACGATAAATTTTCGGAATTTTTGCACATATTGCTTAGAAATATTTCTAAGAACAGGTTCCAATGGATAAACACATAGATGTTTGATATCATAGCATTAAAAAATTAAATAATGTATAACATAGTCAAAATACCACGCATTTGCACACAGAAAGTAGCCCTTCCAAAGTCTGGCACGACAGATTTCGGTACCCAACGCGGAAGGCTTCTATAAATGACATCATCATCGACTATTTAAGGAACAGATTTGGTCGGACAAGCTCAGTGGCCTGTTGAACTGCAGGCAGAACACTTCGTTGCGTGCTTTCTGGAAGCAAGCTGCGCGATGCCGCTCGACAGGCGATTGAGTTTGTCCGATCAAACACCATGCACTCCCATAGCTAATTGATTCAAGCATTGTACGAACTGTACACCGTTCGCTTGAGTTCAATGCTTGAGGCAAAGGTGTATTTAGTCCATGATAACAATCTGTGCTTTCGTTGCGCACAGATGAAAACTTTCTTAGCAACAAATTTACGCGAATCGATGGAATGCGCAAAGAAGGTTTATTATTTACGTTCATTGATTCCACGTGAATTATTTCCACTCAGCCTGTCTACTTTGATTTTACTAATACAATTTTCTACGTGCTTCGATATATGAATAAGACCACTGCATTCGCTACATTTAAATGTCTACTTTAGGAAAGTTACAATAAATGGCAAAATATAACTAGCAAGCCACACATGACATGTCACTATATTGCCTAAAATTTGAATTTGCTTCATCGGTCTGGATTTTTTACCTCACACAATCGAAAATTTTTCAAGGTTGAGATTGTCCCATTAAGATTTAAAACAGTTCCAGCTATTAGTTCGGTTTTCGGCCACAGTTTTGTGTCTTTTTTCTTCATGTTTTCTCAAATAATTTTAATCGAATTCGATCACCTACTACAAATAAATGAGCTGATAAGCAAGAAAGCTTGGTTCAATATGTAACACTCTATGTTGATTGGTTATATTTAAACTGTACGAATGAAATATACTTTATTTACTATTAATCCAAATGCACTAAGAAATTAAATGTTTCACACTAAGTAGTGTAGTCCTACGTCCACAGTTCGTGCAACCACACAGGGTTGTCCCTTAAAAAGTCATTGGTGCGTTTCGACTTCGTCTCATCAGAAATCGACACTAACTTTTTGTCGGAATCGCCCTAGTAAGAAATTTTGGTGTTTACCCAATTTTTCTTCTTAGGGGGTAATATAACATAGTGCTTTCACATAGGCCTGCTAAGCCAAGACTAGTTTCGGCTTCAGTGTCTTATTGGCATAAACAGAATTTCTCCTCGGACGGGACATCACATTTGACCAGTCGTTCGATTGAAACATAATGTGTGCTTTAGTTTTAGGGATTTAGCGTTAAGCCGGCGCTAATCTATTCCGATAAAAAGTTTGTGTCGGTTTCTGATGAGTACAAAGGCTGGTTTATCCAAAAATTTTCGCCTTTGTGAGAAATCTTGGTGTTTACCCAATTCTTCTGCTTAGGGGAAAACATAGCATAGTGTTCCTTGAAGTTTTTATAAATAATCTCAAAGCATGCCTGCAAATATTGGATAATGCTCTGCATTTATACCTGCCATTGAAAAATCTGTTGTGATAGTTTTAAATATCAAGCAAAGTTGTCTAGATTAATTTAGTTTAATTAAGTTAACAATTTTGTTAAAAAAAAAACTATTGCTATTGATATTGCTAGTAGTCTGTTCTGTCGTAAAAGTCCCACTTAGAGGAAATGTTTCCATCTTTGTATCATTTTCATTCATTTTGAACTTTGTAATTAAACAATACATAAACAAAACCAATGTTTGATTTATAAAATATCTGAGATCATTCCAGGAACTACATGTTGCATCAAAGTACCAATCTAGAGACCATTGTTTATTACTGACTTCTAGAACTGTTTTGACCATTTGTTTTAAAATTAATGTTAACGGTTTATAATCTAACCATTTAATAGAAGTATCTGGCTCAACTGCCATTTTAGTTAAGGAAATGTACGAATTCGGATCTCTCCTCATATTCATTCGAGAATTTGAGCCTACACACCAAAAAAATCTGAATTTTATCGTTGACGTAATTGCAAACATGACACAATTCAACAACTCGTAATTCACGAAATGACGGAACATTACCGTTTTCCGTTAATTTTACATGATACATTTACTTTACATGCGCAATGACATAAAATTACACTTCCTACCATTCAGAACAAACGCTATATGTGGAGTAAAATTAAATGATTCAGGTAGTTAAACGTCATGTAAAATTAAAATCAAGCGTAAAACTAAGTCATTTTTGATGCTCGTATATGTCAGGGTCAGGAGACGTAAATTTACACTATTTTTTCTAGGTGTGTATTTTTCTTACAATGTCATTCGAAGTACACTGGTTAAGATTTTTTGCGGTCTGATACTGCTCAATATTCTTGAAAACCATTTTTCATTTGAAAGTTCTTGTACTCGTACCTAACATTTCCTGCATTGCTTTAACCCTGTCTCTTCCTCTTATTTGTACCGCCGATTCTACCGGGTGGTTTATATCGGGCAAGTCATGTAATATTACAAATTTTATATCTTTAGTTCCTTCTACTTCGAATTCCGCTTCGCAAACGAATCGCTTGCATCGAATTTGGTCGCATGTAGCGAGTATTGTGATTTTGCGAATTTTCTTATTCAATGGCAATTTATCTTTTTTATCAACAAAATACTATACACAAGTTGGATGAATTTTGCGCAGTACATCATGATATGTTACAACCCTCATGCAATCATCTAGCTCTTTCGAATATTGTATGCTTCTTTATATTTTTTTAAATCGATTTTTTCAGGATAGGATTCGATGAAGAATTTTTTCAATATTTTTATTCAAAAATTTGACTAATTTTGTGAAAATCACTCACAAAACATTTTTTTTGTGGGATTTGTCATTTTTAAACCATGGCCGTTTGAAAAAAATGGTTTAACCCTTTTAAAAAGACAGTCTAGATCATTTTTGGAAAAACAAAGGATGCAATGTAGTTTTTTTGTGAAAAAGTATTCATGTACAGAAAGTTTCATTAAAGTCTGAGAGGGTGCTGTCAACTCTGAATACGATTTAGTGCGAAATTCGTCTATAACTGAATCATTTCTTGAATATTTTCTGTTATCATATATTTCCATAGCACGCGAAGTATTGAATATACTCTTCAATATCTACAATATTAAAACGAGACGATAATACGGCTTTGTATAAATCTCTCTGCGGATCATATTTACCGGATATATATTTGTCAATATCATTGAACAATGCTTTGTGTCAGGTGCACAGTTTAATCAGAACTAAATTTATTTTAGTTTCAGGATTTTTTGTTTTTTTGACGTAGGACTACGTCTTTGTTTTCGATATGGGTATGCACGTTGCAAATTCAACAAAAATGGTATGTAACGAAAAGTAGCCATTTTTTGAACGCTTATATTTTAGCCATCTCACGATAAATTTTCGGAATTTTTGCACATATTGCTTAGAAATATTTCTAAGAACAGGTTCCAATGGATAAACACATAGATGTTTGATATCATAGCATTAAAAAATTAAATAATGTATAACATAGTCAAAATACCACGCATTTGCACACAGAAAGTAGCCCTTCCAAAGTCTGGCACGACAGATTTCGGTACCCAACGCGGAAGGCTTCTATAAATGACATCATCATCGACTATTTAAGGAACAGATTTGGTCGGACAAGCTCAGTGGCTTGTTGAACTGCAGGCAGAACACTTCGTTGCGTGCTTTCTGGAAGCAAGCTGCGCGATGCCGCTCGACAGGCGATTGAGTTTGTCCGATCAAACACCATGCACTCCCATAGCTAATTGATTCAAGCATTGTACGAACTGTACACCGTTCGCTTGAGTTCAATGCTTGGGGCAAAGGTGTATTTAGTCCATGATAACAATCTGTGCTTTCGTTGCGCACAGATGAAAACTTTCTTAGCAACAAATTTACGCGAATCGATGGAATGCGCAAAGAAGGTTTATTATTTACGTTCATTGATTCCACGTGAATTATTTGCGCAGTACATCATGATATGTTACAACCCTCATGCAATCATCTAGCTCTTTCGAATATTGTATGCTTCTTTATATGTGCGTAAACGTTTTGTTTGTGTACTCAGCATTTTTAATATGTATCTCTATTCCATGTAAACAAAAACTACAAGGGGCAGCCCTATTGCAGGGTTGCACGAGCTGTAGACGTAGGACTATACAACCTAATGTAAAATATTTATTTTCTTAGTACATTTATAGTAATAATAAATCAAACATATTTCTTACGTATGGTTTAATCACAACCAATCAACATCGAATATTACATATTGAACCAAACCTTCTTGGTTATCAGCTCACTTCATTTGATCTGCTCCGCCTGCCACTCAACAGGCAACTGAGCGTGTTCGGCGAAATCCGTCCGTTTAAATAGTCGATGATGACGTAATTCATAGAAGCGTAGCGCGTTAGGTACACAAATCTGTCGTGCTGGACTAGGGAAGCGCTATCTTCTGTGTGTAAATGCGCGATATTTTGACTAGGCTGTTCATTATTTAAATTTTTAATGCCATGATATCAAAAATCTTTGAGTTTATCTATTGGAATCTATTCTTAGAAGTATTTCGGGGCGATATGCGCAAAAAATTTGAAAATTAGGTTAGGTGAGATGGCTGAATTATATGCGTTTAAAATTGGACCACTTTTCGTTACATGCCATTTTTGTAGAATTTGCAACGGGCACCTCTATATCGAAAACAAAGACGTAGTCCTACGTCAAAAAATCTTGTCTATAAAACAATGCAATTTTAAATTGGGGTAAACCCCTGTATTTATGCACAGGTGCATATAACCTAACTTAAATTAAAATTGCATTATTTTGCCACATTGGCGTGTAAGCCACACACAGTTTTGGTTCAATTTGGTCCTCGTTAGTAAAAAAAGAACTTCTGTGCAAACCGGGACATCAGTCTCGATCAGTCGTTTACTGTACATATAAGTTATGTGTCATTTTTTGGATCTAGTGTCTAGCTAGCGGCCCAGTCAGCTGTTAGCTACTGACGAGGAGAATCCGAAACACAAAAAAATATGACTTAATTAGTCTGTAAAATTTAAGACGTCTGTTGTCTCCCACATTGAGTATGGATAGCTACTCCCAAGCCCCATCCGTTGATTCTCTGTGCAATTTCGCTTGTTCTGGTCAATCACGGAATAGCAACTACGAGTTGTACGGTCATCATGCTCATGCTCAAAATTTAAGACGTCTGTTGTCTCGACATGAATTTTCTACTTTCATTCGAAACTCATTTTGTTTTTTAACATTAGTAAGTGAAAATCTATCATTTGATTGATGGTCGATCAACTGATAGTAGCTATTAAATGTATTAAACTCTTCAAAAATTTGGGGACTCAGTACAGCTAAGGATAACGGGGGAAAATTTTCCCTAATAAAAAAACCCGTGCCAAAATATCGGTTCAAATCCCGAGGTGTACAGTAGCCTTAAAGTCCCGTACAGTAATCAGCAGTCGGCAACCAAATAATACTGCGAAACAGGAATTCACAATTTCTAAACGAAAAAAATATTTTGCTTGTATTTTGACAACTCCCTTATGGAACATGATTATTTTGACTGCAGCGCCGCCATATACGTTGTTTTTGTCGTTAGATAACGAATAGTTTTCACAAAATTAAATGTCTTCGTTCTACATTAAAAATGATCCTGGCAACACTGATCGCGATTCTCAGTCTCATTATCGTCTGACAACGCGCACGCGTAGTAAGATATAGGTACGTAGTTGTAATTTAATTGAATATGTATCACAAGCAAAATTCTAACTTATACTTTAATTTGCAGATGAACCTACACATCCATACCGGTGCCAGGCGCAGACCGCCGCCGTTCGAAAATTCAGCACCGCAAATACGGCGATCCAATGGGACAACCCGGGTAAACCGCAATGGCAATCTACCGAACCCGTATAGCTACCGCTATCCACCAAGCCTATTTCAGCATTTTTCACAAGATTTCCTAGGGCATCCAACGGGTGCATTTCCGCCCGGCACGATGCCCCCGGGGACGCCTTCCGGCCCATGTGCGCCCGGATCTTATCCGCCCGGATCATATCCGTCCGGATCATATCCACCCGGATCATATCCGTCAGGTCTACATCCGTCTAACCTAAATCCAACTGGGCCGAATCCGTCCAGCCCATATCCACCGGATATTATCAGTCGGATTTTTATCCGATGGAATATCCGTCGGATAATTTTCCAACGGGTGATCCTCCGATGCGTGACAGGGAGGTTCATTTGAACCCAGACACAACTGAGTGGATCCCCCTCAATGTAAATCGCGTTGTTTATTCACAATTGCCAAGCATTTTCGTAAAAATAAATTATGAAATATATTATTAAGTGATGATTTTTTGTCTTTCGAATTCATCTTGTCAGTAACTAGCACCATCTGGGTGTCTAGTTAGACGATCTATCTAAACTAGTACCCAAATTAGCACTAGTTAGACACAAAAAAATCCAGTTACAACGACATATGCGAACGTCTAATCAGCTGACGTATCCTGGGTGATGTCCCGGGAAGCAAAACAGAAACATATGTTATTACTTAAAAATATTCGAAAACCTTTTGGGCCCCATTCTCACCGTCATAACGCGTCGCCTTCAAACACCTAACTTTGACTGATAGGGTCACTGTGGGTAAAATGAAAATGGGGGGGGGGGTAAAATGAACAGGCAGCCAAATCAAGTCAATGTCTGTTAAATTTAGAACAAACTTCACAGAAACGTGTCCTGCCAAGTATTCAAAGTATATTGAAACAATTTCTTTTGATAAAAAGTTGTCGAATATGAAATAAATATGATAACCAAAATCGGCATTCATGTCTATTGATGATGTTAAATTCGGAATGTAAAATATAAGGTCTTTCGAGGTGAAATTTTGATTTTATTCTGAAAATGGTGTAACATTATAGTAATTGAACCTCTTGCAGATATTTCACTGCAATAAGTGGGGATCAGGACAAGGCTGTTTGAAAATAAAATGTCCTAGGGGGTAAAACAGAATGTAGTGGGGGAAATATGAACCATCTTGCCACTCCAAGTACTAAGCCTCAAAATTAGTCGGAACGCTAACTTCAAGTTATTTTATTTTCACTGTTCTCCAACAGATCCTGAAAGTTCAAACACCCATGGGTAATACCAAGATTGTAGATGAGTTTCGATGCCACAGAATTGTAAATTGATTAACAGTCTTCCCATATGCACATCGCACACAATGTTCGCTCTGGTTCTGTGCTCATATTAAATCCACACTTCGTGTACTTAAACACGCTATTTCGTACCTAAACACGTGCACATGTTCGCCTGCACAGCCGAACCCCATGTGCGTACACAGTGTGCGTACACGGTGTGCGTACACGTAGGTTTTAGGGACTAGTTTTCTCTTTCTCACTCTCATCATCAATAGCGTTGACTCGTATTGCCTTGTGCGAATCGTTCTCATGTACGCACCCGGTGTACGTACACGGATGTTTGAACTAGAGTTTGCACATCGTTCGCTTGGGTTCGATGTTCGAGGTGAACCTGTACATCGAGACGAAGCATGTTTGAGGTTGAACGCGTGCGCGAAATTTTGTACACAGGAACAAACTTGTCGATGTTCATGGAAAGTCTGTTGATTAATATTAAGTCATGAAAATTCAATTTTCCCGTGACGATTTTTTTTTTGCTTTTCAATGCTAAGCATTGCATACATACAGGACATATTTCAGGTCACCAGAAGCTATTCATTTTACCACCACCACATGTTCATTTTACCCACACGCTATAAACATGTCTCATTATTGGACATGTTTTGAAATCAAGAATAATGTTTGAAAGAAATATATTTATGTCGAAGTATTTCCACCTAATATGTACATAACAAGAAGCATATGAGGTGATTAAAATATCTCATTCACTTATTAGTTAGAAAATAATGACTTTGCTTAACGTGTTCATTTTACTACCAGTTCCCCTATTAGAGACAAATCTGTTTAAAATTTCACAAAACTTTAGTGTTCTATTGATGTTTAATACTGATGGCTTTGCCCGAAATAGGCTAAAAAAATTATTTTTTTTAACCTGATATCTTTCAAATACATACATATCTTACAGATATTTAACTTCACATTCACTGTAGCATATTCGCTGACAATGCTGCTAGCGTAGACATATGACGCATGGGGCGCAAAACTGAGCCTCCGCCAAGGGCGCCAGAAGACCACGCTACGGCTCTGATCATACATAGTGAGAAATGCACAAAAACAAAAGCATTTCAACTTAGAAATTCTGATTGAGACGAATTTCGCGCCAACTCGAACAAATGTTGGCAGCACCCTCTCAGATTTTAATGAAACTTTCTGTACATGAGAACTTTGTCACAAAAGTCACTTTGCATATTTTGTTTTTTTCCAAAAATAATCTAGACTGTCTTTTGAAAATGGTCAAACTTGTTTTACCAATTTTTTTCAAATGGCTATAGTCTGAGAATGACAAATCCTACAAAAAAATATTGTGGGAATGATTTTCATAAAATTAGTCAAATTTTTGAATAAAAATGTTGAAAAAATTCTTCAATTAAAAGCAAGCCGATTTGCAAAAAACTCCATTCTTGATTTGGACAAATTGTGCTTCAAGATTAGTAATTATGTTCCCTACCTACCATCAAAAATTCAAGTTGGGTACTTATACGGAAAAATGTCGTAGTTTCCTTGTCGAAACTGAATTTATTTTCAGTGTTTCCAACACTAAACCAAATAAGCTTTTAATGCAATTTTCGATATTTCTCCTAAGTTTAGCCACTGATAACTGACGTACAAGTCAAATTTTCAGTGCGTGTAAGAAAAATAACTGTCGTTACAATAGCAACTTGCCGTTTTTCGGTGCAATGAACGGCCAGCAGATTTCTATCAATTAGTATACGGACTTTGCGTGCTCACGTATACGAAGTTGTTTACATGTTTACACAGGTTTTCGGAAATATTAGTTCTAGCTTATATGTATATTCTGTGTAGTTTAGCATACTTGAGCTGTTCGCAAATACATTACAATTTTGTTAGCAAATTCCCATTCATATTTGAAAAGCTTCAAATATGGAGGTAGAATTTAGCATTGCAGTCATCAATTGAAACATTGATTGCTGCAAAAAATTCATTTTTTTCTACGGTAATGTAACCTAGATCCAAGCAAGCAAGCTTTGTGTGAAGATGAAATCGGAAGCGCTGTAGTCATCGTTATTTTAGCCATGTTACCACCGCAATTGCTTTTGTCATCTGAAAACGTCCTATCCAGTTAATTCATAAGGATGCAACAGTGATAGTAACATTTCCGACCAATTATTACAATTCCGAATATTAATCGACTTGAAGAACAGAGGAAATTTAATTAATTTGAAGGAGTTAACTGCCAGTGCATTGAGTGCACGTCGTTCAGAAAATTCAGCGTAATCGCCTTTAAGCACTAGCAGCTACTAGTTCAGTGAACACTCCGGGGGGTGAAAGAAGGAAATCCTGGCTCTAACACTAACGTGAGACAAAACCGGAACGCAAATTCCTTAACTAATTTAGTTATAGGTTTTGTGTCCTTCACACGCGAAAATGGTTTTACCCAATTTTCTCCTTAGTGAAGAAAACATGTTTTTCATCCAGATCTTTCTCCTTAGGGAAAAATATAGCATAGTACTTTTTAAATTCCAAGATATAGAGCAGTCGCCTGGCTTCCAAACGGTAATTGACCGAAAAATTCGGAAGATTATAAATCTGCACGGAAGGTTAGCTAAATAAAAAATCCTTCCTTCAAAACACGGTTTATCAAATAGCTACCAAAATATGTTAATAGATTTGAAAGCTCATTAAAATATGTGTAGTTTAGCATACTTGAGCTGTTCGCAAATACATTACAATTTTGTTAGCAAATTCCCATTCATATTTGAAAAGCTTCAAATATGGAGGTAGAATTTAGCATTGCAGTCATCAATTGAAACATTGATTGCTGCAAAAAATTCATTTTTTTTCTACCGTAATGCAACCTAGATCCAAGCAAGCAAGCTTTGTGTGAAGATGAAGTCGGAAGCGCTGTAGTCATCGTTCTTTTAGCCATGTTACCTACCACTGAAGCATAAAGTGCACGCTTTGCACCTCAGAGGAAGGAAGCGACCATCAAATGTCATGCCTACAGGAGGCGACTGCAGGCCAACGGTAATGGAGATAACCTAGATAAATCTGATTCAATGTGACACCACACAGCAACTATGTGTGACGTCGCTTTGATTACAGAGAAGTATCAAGTTTCTCCTGATAATGGCAATTGGATGGCGGATAGAACGGGAACGACTGTGATACAAGTTATGGGCAGATTCTCCATTCAAGAAGTGGTAGAACGCTCCCACGAAGACTTCGTGATAGCCAAAATTAACGGCGTCTTCGTGTGCAGTTGTTCAGCCTAATGCAAGAGCAGTTAAACGAGCAGTTGATCGGCCGAAAGCTGGTAGTCATTGGTGCGACTTCAATGCCTGGGTTGTGGAGTAGGTTACCAGGAAGCTGCAGCGAAGTTAGACGTGCGATTGTGCAATAAAAGTTCTGATAGCCCATTTCGGAGAGACGGAGCCTATCATCGACGTCACATTCCGTTGTCCTTTACTGACGGCGAACAAGAACTGGAGAGTGTGCGAGAAGTATACCAATAGCGACGACCAAGCGACTCGCTACCGTGTCGGCCAACGGAACCCTGCTGCAGCACGGAGAAAGATGACTGGCGAACAACAAAGACTTCTTCGTTGAAGCGCTTCGGCTGGACAGCAGGAACGAGAACGTGGATGCGGCTGATCTAACAAAAATGATTGTGACGGCTTGTGATACAACGATGCCGCGAAAACTAGAGCCACGCAATAGACGGTGTCCAGCTTACTTGTGGAACGAGTACGCTACGCGCTGCTTGTCTCTAAGGTAGACAGGAGCGCAAGGCGGTGTTTCCGGAAACTAGGACCATTTTAAAGCGGGAGATCAAGTTTAGCAAGTCAAATTGCCACAAGGAGCTTAGTTGATAAATTAGACAATATCTTCCCACAAACTGAGTTTTATTGGATTCTGAGATGATTATGACATTCATCGGTTTAGTTTTCGATAAAAATATACTGCAAAAAAATCAGTTTGGACAAGGAAAAGTTTTTTTCAAATAACTTTTTTTCCTTGAAAGTGCCCAACTTGAATGTTTGACGGTAGGTAGGGAACATAATTATCGATCTTGGAACAAAATTTCATCCAAATCAAAGAGGGTTTTTTTGTAAATCGATTTTAAATTTTTTAAATCGTTTTTTTTAGTGTAGGAGTCGATGAATAATTTTCAATATTTGTATTAAAAAATTTGGCTAATTTTATGAAAATCGCTTCTACAACATTTTTTGTAGGATTTGTCATTTTCAAACTAAGTACAGCCATTTGAAAAAATTGGTAAAAAAAGTTTGACCCTTTTCAAAAGACAGTCTAGATCATTTTTGGAAAAACAAAATATGCAAAGTGGCTTTTTGTGACAAAGTTTTCTTATACAGAAAGTTTCATTTAAATCTGAGAGAGTGCTGCCAACTATGACTACGATTTAGCGCGAAATTCATCTTGAATGAAGTCGGTAGACCACCGCCGAACTCCTTCAGACTTTCCCTGGGATGCTTAAAACCATCGGTCATCCATTATCCAATCTCGATTTATTTATCATCCCAGTTTGTTTTCAGTTCCTAAAATAACTAAAAAGGGCCAGCCTAACTTTCGAGTTGCAAGAAATAGTAGACGCAGATCACAATAATTTGTTCAAATGTGAAAGATGAATAAATCGGATACGTCGAATAAGGAAACAATTACCCTAAGTTCAAGTGGTCGAAACTTATAACTAAAATCATACAGATCGAGAACTGTCGCATAGCTAGCGCATATTTGATTTCGCAGGACTACAGTTAAATCATTTTCTGAAACACGGTCTTCCAATTACCACGAAATGAAACCCGATCACAAAATCCAGCTAGTGATTAACAAAGGACATTATCGAATCTGCTGTGTCACTGTTCCCGAAGGGAGCACGATATGCTAATCGTTACCTTGTCAGTCGGCGCCAGTTCGTCGTGGAAAACGTCGAAATGACCCATTCGTAAGCTGACTTGTATTAAACAACCAACCCGACCACGATTTTAAATGGAAAATCAAAAGCAGGCTAGAAGTCGTAAATTTACAGCTACTGAGCAAAACAACATGAGCACAAAGGATACTGTATCAAAAATGAAACATAGCAATTTTCATTGTACAATGGGTTTCAACGTAATTATGGTAATATCATTTAAGCAATCATGCGTGACTAACAAGCATGCATATATAATTTAAAGGGACACATGAAAAAGGGATTATTAGTGGACCACATAACATGGTTAGATATAACTAACGAAAACGCACTTGCTTTTGTCATCTGAGAACGTCCTGACCAGTTTAGTTTCAATTAACTAGTTGAATTTCATTAGAATTCTACAGTGATAGTAACATTTTCGACGAATTGTTACAATTCCGAATATTAATCAACTTGAAGAACAGAGGAAATTTAATGGACTGCCAGTGCATTGAGTGCACGTCGTGCTGAAAATTCAGCGTAATCGCCTTTAAGCACTAGCAGCTACTAGTTCAGTGAATCCTCCGAAGAGTGAAATAAGGAAATCCTGGCTCTAAGTTAGTGTCGGATTCGAATGAGACGAAGTCGGAACGCAAATTCTTTAACTAATTTTGTTATAGGTTTTGTATACTTCACACGCGAAAATGGGGTTATCCAATTTTCTCCTTAGTAAAGAAAACTTGTTTTTCATCCAAATTTTTCTTCTTCGGGAGAAATATAGCATAGTACTTTTTAAATTCCAAGATATAGAGCAGTCGCCTGGCTTCCAAACAGTAATTGACCGAAAAATTCGGAAGATCACCAATCTGCACGACAGGTTAGCTAAATAAAAAATCCTTCCTTCAAAACACGGTTTGCCAAATAGCTACCAAAATATGTTAATAGATTTGAAAGCTCATTAAAAATGTCATAATCAATATGGATCTAGATAAAATATTGACTCAGCTCAAATTACTCTAGCGCCAATGCAAGCTTCCCCCTATTCGCCAAAGCACGATTTCCGCCATAACAAACCGATATTTGCCTTTATCGCAAATAAAGTCACCCATTCCAGAAGCCACCGTGTGTGCTCTGGCAGTTAAACTCCGGTTTGATCTTGAAATTCCTTAGCCGTAGGAGTTAATCCAAAGTTCATCGCTCACGCTTGGATTCATCGGCCCGAAAGCACATCATCATCGAACATCGGTAAGGATTTTCGGCCGACCTTGAGATGCAGTGGAATTTGTCGTTTAACGTTTGATGTGTATTCATTATATTATGCTAACGATACTATCGGATATGGTAGATAAATAACGGACTACGTGACAGCAGCGGATACCTACCTGTACATTATACATCACGACACCCGCATCTTCGCTACCGGCGGCGAATGGTGGATTGCGACCACCAGCCATTTCCCCCCTTGGACGGAACAATGTCAGGTTCTTCGATGCTCTGCTGCTGCACAATCTTATTCGATGAAGCGGGGTTAGGTCTATGCAAATGGTGTTTGTCAGCTTTAAACATATTTACTGCTATCACACGCCTCTTCCCATGACGCACTTTATGTATCTGTTCTTCACGGTCTATTTCGTTGAAAATAATGGGAACAGTCTGTTGTCAATTTAAAGCTAGAATCCTTATCAATTCTCCTTACAGTGTTTTATGAACATACTTTTAAACTTGTTAAAGTAAGTATTAGTGCAAATGCAGTCTCTTACTGATTACTAATTAATCGAATGTTATACCTATGTCTAAAAATCGATACAGTAGAACCTTGCGGCAATTAAAACATAGTAACATATAAACTAGTTGGTAAAAAAAAGGTAGATAAAAATTCGATTTCTGCTAGCTGAGCTGTGTCATTAATTGCTATCAGCCATCCGTGTGTGCGGAACGAAAAATCAATAAGTAGTTCAATCACAATAGGATCGGTGCGACACCGATAGCTTGGTGACGAATGCATACGTCACGGCTTGATGCTAGCAGAAAGGGAGAAGAATGATCGCATGGTCGTTCTAGGCGAGGATTTGTGAAGAATTTTTTGCCGGCGTCGGCGGTAAAACATGATGATGAGTTATGTTCTACCATAGACCATGCGGTAGACTTGGGTGCAACGCCCAACTCCTACTCTGCAGAAGGCAAAGAATTCTTCACATTTCCTTTCGATCATGCCCATATGAGCCTGCCTAGTTCTAGTTTTCTGTTCTAAGTTTATAACTGATTCACTCTAGAATACCTATCCGTCTTTCAATTTCATTGCTTTCGTTTCTCTTAGTCTCAAATTTGCCGAAAATAGCCAACAAAATCGATACAGTATGTCTAAAAATGCGATTTGATCGAATTATACTATTGATCGAATTTTAATCGGAAGCATTATTTACCCAAAACCAAATTGGTAAGAAACACTTACATTAATGCAAGAATTGACAAACCAAACCGTAAGTGTTTTACATATTTAAAAGGCTCGAATACTGTTTTCGTTAAAAAAAAATATCACGTAATGGCCTGGTGAAGGAACAGTTTTATCTAATTGGTGTGAATGTTACAGCTCGCAGTTCTTGTTCGATGCAATAACTCTAACAAATGCCCAATTTAAATGAGCCTGCTTTTTAAAACCTATATAGTTCTTTGTTTGCTTTTATAAATACCTTATTTAGAGTATTACGGTAATGTCCAGCAGAAAACAGATCGACAAATGGAGTTAAACGAAAGTAATCATATGAAAATCTGCCTCTGAGGCAAAAATCGAACCGGTAAGCTTTGGGTCTCCGGCAATATGTACTAACCCTGGAACTATTCCTTAGCTATGACGACCCAGGAAAAATATACAGCGATACTTGTCCGTATTTAAAGCTAGCTCACGGAGTTTGTCACAGCAAAAAAAAACATTAGGAGTATTTACATGTGTCAATACATCAATCAGAAGAAAGCATGCACGAAGCATTTCACGTGGAAGCGAAGATGGGACTAAGTAGCATTCCAACATACAAGTTTTTTTATGGGAATAGTTCTTGAACCAAAGCTATGAAAGTGTTTCCTTTCCGCACAAGGCTTCATAAGTGCTGTACGTTTATGCCGAACAATAATTTGCCTAATAATCACCTATAGTGAATCGCGAAACGCGTATAAGGAACATGAATATCATTGGAATCCCACGATTTGCGAAGAAACAAACAATTCATATATTTGTTCTGTATCGATTTTGTTGGCTATTTTCGGCAAATTTGAGACTAAGAGAAATGAAAGCAATGAAATTGAAAGACGGATAGGTATTCTAGAGCGAATCAGTTAAAAACTTAGAACGGAAATCTAGAACTAGGCAGGCTCATTGCTTTCGTTTCTCTTAGTCTCAAATTTGCCGAAAATAGCCAACAAAATCGATACAGTAGAACCTTGCGACAATTAAAACATAGTAACAATTCATAGATTTGTTTGACATAGCAATGGTGAGATTAATAGCACTCCGTGTGAGACTGACATATTTTACTCCCCCAAGATATTCAGTTTTCAGTACTTTAACCCACCGGATGCCACAAGGCCTCTTGGTTGGTTTTGTCCGAAGGCTTATTGTTATCAACCTCCTTTTGTATCATTGACATCGGCATTTCCTCTCTTTTCTATTCTTTGAATCCTTTATCTGCTATGATCGTTATTGGATTTCCCTACCTATTGTACTAGAAAGCAAATTAGAAGGTTTTCGATCTTCTGCTCGTTTTGTAGCACGATAAAAGTTTTCCGAACACGTTGATTACGTTGGTGATAAGTGATTTGGCCACCTTCAACAATTTCGTCAACTTGTAGTTCGGTTTTTTGCGATGCGCGAATAAATTGCTAGGATGTGAAAACACATGAAGAGCAAATGTTAAAATCAAACAATAGGCAGGGTTGCCACTATTTTTCAAAGAATATCTGGCAGATCAACTAAAAATGTCTGGCAAAATCTGTCACTTAACAGTCATCGAAATTTATCAATCGATTTATGTTAAATTTGGGAAAATGTGCCCCAAATTTCCAAAATGTTCACACTTCTATAACTTAAAAATCTGGCAGAATGAGGGGTTTATCTTTATGCCTGGAACATACATACATCTTTGAAATGAGGGGTGTGCATTTTTTTAACGTCGGATGAAGAAAGCGTCAAGTTGACGATTCCAATTATTCATCGAAACACCTCTTAGACAAGACCATTTAGATCAGGAGCGGACATAGCGTAGTTGGTAAATTAATTGCCTCCTGGGTTCAATTCCCATTTCCTCACATAGGGTTAGAGATTTTCTAAAGTGATTTCTCTAACTCAAAAAGAGGTGAATGACCCCTCTATAATGAAAATAAAAACAAGGGAAAGATCGTTCAGTATTTTTTGCATTTCTCCTATAGAAAGGTTATGCAATCACTCTGAACATCGTCAACTTAATCCCGACCCGGAGGGCCGTCTGTCATATACCGTTCGACTCAGTTTGTCGAATTCGGCAAATGTCTATGCGTGTGTGCGTGTGTGTGTATGTATGTGACCAAAAATAAGCACTTCGGTTACTCAGGAATGGCTGCACCGATTTTTTCAAACATAATCTCAAATGAAAGGTGCAACGTTCCCATAGGTTGCTATTGAATTTCATTAAATCCCGACTTCCGGTTCCGGAGTTACGGGTTGAAGAGTGCGGACACACAGCAAATTCACATTTTTGCCTTTCTCCTATAGAAAGGTTATGCAATCACTCTGAACACCGTCAACTTAATCCTGGCTTTTTTGACTTGTATAGGTTTTCTGTATTTAAGCAGGGACGTAATTAGGGGAATACGGTGAGGGGTACCGCCTCTCCCCCACATCACTCACCATCTTTTCCTAAACCGCTCATCGCTCATCATGTGCCTCCCTACCCGAATAAAATTTTCTTGTTCCTCCAGAATAAATTTTCTTAGTGGGTCTGAAAAACCAGTGAAAAATTTGGTTTGAGATGATTTTGAGTTTAGAAATTAATTTAAAATTTCTTAACAAGTTGAAAAATTTTGGTGGGGTCCAAACTCTCGAACCCTCCTCCTGGATCCGCCGCTGATTTCAAGTGTTTCAGCGTCGACACATAGCAACTCAAGTTCGAAGCTGTCGATTCATTGTACGTATGTGTAAATCGCACTGAATATCTAATAGACATTTCCACCATTATATTAAACATACCCAGCCATGGAATCGTAGTTTGGATAAATGAGAAAGGCACAACTGCCTCACCAGGTGGATTAAAACGGGTTTTTAATTGTCTTCGAATAAATAATTTTTGTGCAGACTAAAATACTATGCTAACTTAAACCTATTTTGAATTTGAACATTTCTCTACTTATATTAAAGTAGTAGAGGTGAAAAACGCTATTGAAAAGATGGCAGCAAACATCCAATAAGTTATTCTGGCCGTACTGCGTCAGAGGTGGGTAAGAAAACCAACCGGTACATACATACACTGGTATTGTTCTCAAAATCTCAACACGTGTAAACGAGTGATGCACATCGTATTCGGTTTGGATTTCGTTCACACGGTAAACGAAAGAAAAACCTCCACCGACTCTCAGTTTATAAAACTAAACCGAGCCACTCAGCACCGTTTACATGTGTGTCAACTTGTGTTGATGTATTCTCAGCAGCGGTTTCGGTTTGGCTTTAGAAAACCGAGCCTGTTTTTTTCTGTACACGGTGCTTCGGTTGAAAGAAGAAGCAGTAAATTCGTCTGCAGTGCTGCCGAATAGACACATGAATTGAGTTCAATTAGTTGTTGAGAGTCAATGGGGTAATATCGAAATGGCTGGTTCTGAGCAGTTGTTAAAAGTTCAACAATTGTTTAAATTGAAATTAAAGAAAACAATGAAATCAGCGATGTCAATAAAATAACAAAAACAATAAAATCAATTAAATTAATTAAATCAATAAAATTATTTAAATCAATTAAACATGACTTGACACTTCACATTAACACTCAATGCATTCAAAGTGGCCTGTATTTATATCGCCAATAGTCGTATCAATGAGATCTAGTCCACGTTTGGATGCGCTGGTTTGGCGATTCTCGAATAATCTCGAGCACACAATCGCATTTTGTATACATATATCCTTATTATTACTGCTACGGCGCATCGTATTGATACATCTATCCTTGCACAGATGCAATTGTGTGTATGTGTGTGTGTGTCATTTACATATGGTAAGCAACTCAAACGCAAGTGGGGGAAACTCACGATTAGGTTCTTATTTTCTGAGTGCTGGTAATACGTATTTCTTGAGCGTTTTTTCAAAACGTCATATCTGCCATGAGTTACTCTCTTTGTTTACTTTCTCTTTCGATTTTTACGGCGTCACTATAACACTTTTCACTTATTTTACAGTACAGATCGAAAGAAGGTGGTTTTAACTAGCATATTATGCAAAGAGTTGAGGGATAAATGTTAAAGTGACCGAATTATTAACAGAAGAGAAAGTAAACAAAGAGAGTAACTCATTGCAGATATGTCGTTTTGAAAAAACGCTCAAGATTTCTGTTATTTTTGCTGTTACTGTACATCGTTTTGAAACACCTAGAAGGTTTGGTCGCGAACATTCGAGTTTAGAGAAAACTACCACTAAATTATTCAATTACAAAAAAAACTTAATTCATTGAGAACAGCAACCAACTAACGAATAGGAAAAACACTTTCATTTTATAGATCGCCATTAAAAACTAAGTTTCTTTAAGGTATAAATATTTCCGGCGATACCAGTCGATGTGTGTATGTAAATCTGCAGAACAATTAAATTTTTAAAAAATGTTCCGCAATAATTTGAATAAAAAAAAAATTGTTCACATTGTGTCCAATCACGAAGTTGTATGTCTCATTACAACAAAACATGTAAAACGACCTTCAATCATTAATGTGGATATTGGTCCACAATATAACCATGCTAGTTGTTAAATCATCATGAATAGGCCGCCATTTTGAATTTCTAATTTACGACGCAATTCAAGTTCCGTTTTCTTGGAAATATATGCCTATTTAAATATTCATGCTTTTAAATGCTAAATCGTCGTGAAAATAACACCATATTGGGATGCAAAATGACTACGAATAACAATTTTTAATCTCTACACAACTTTTCGATATCAAAAATACCCTTGTTTCATGATATTTTTTACCATTAAAACGTTATTGAATACCAGTAGTATTGAATATAGCTCGCTATTTCAGATTTTAAATGACGGCAGGCATCAATTTGCGATCTTTCGACATATTTCTTATATTTAAAATGTCCATGTCGCGTGATTCTAGATGACAGAATATCTTGAATATACCGTCATCTTAAATTTTGATCTGCTATCATAGGTATAAAAATAGCGGAGGCTATTAAATTTCCTTTTACTTTCGATTTTTGGGCAGTTTCCCATACCAAACATACCCATATTGCAAACTTCCTGATGATAAATCATTATGAAAATGTCGCAATATTGAGTTAAGGAACGCCATTCATGGCCACAAACATAATTTATTTGAACAGAAATATGTCTGAAGACATTTTTTCAATTACCGAAAAGATACCTTATATTATAAAGAAATTTGTTTAGAATTCTTAATAAAAATACTAGCAGCTCCAGCACAGCCGGTAGACATCAACCCAAATACACAACCGCAACACAACCGAAGTTTGGTTTCGTTATTCTCGTGTTTCCTTCCCATACTCGTGCACCGGTAAACGAAAATCAAAACCAAACCGCGGTGCTGTGTAAACGAAGCTCGGTTTGGTTTTCTTGTCTCGTATAAACACAACCAGCGATAAGACCGCACACAATGTAAAGGAAACATAAACACTTGTGAAAATTTGGTTTACCGTACCGGTACTCAACCGGTATTTTCCCACCTCTGTACTGCGTGCGATGAGAAGAGCGCCGAAAGAAATCTATTCTTCGCAACGATCTACCAGGAACGTGGAAGCTCAGCTTTGCAAGAAGCACAGGGCGATCAATGTTGTCTGCGATAAGATCGTAGATGAAAAGTCGCTGCAGAAAAACTCTCCTGTTTCGTAGCGTAGGCAGGTTGATGAGAGCACAGCGATGTTCATATGGTGGTAGCTCAAATCGATTACACCAGGGAAACCGGAGAAGAGCATACCAGACGAAGCTCGTTTGCACACGTTCTATACGATTAATGTGCACGGTGTGATACGGGTCCCAAACGATAACTCCATATTCTAGAATACTGCGTACTAGACTGATGTACAGTGCCTTCAGACAATAAACGTCGTTGAAATCTCGGGTGTTTCGTTTGACGAGTCCTAGTACTGCATAGGCTTTAGCAGTTACTGCGTTGAAGTGTTCGATGAAACGTAGCTTACAGTCAAGTATAACACCAAGGTCACTGATGGAAGAAACTCGCTCTACTGGAGCAGCCCTCACTGCATACTCAAACGTAATTGGCGAGAGTATTCGTGTGAATGTGATTATGTTGTATTTCTGAATGTTTTTAGCCATTCCGTTTCTATCACACCATGCCATGATCCTATCGATGCAGGGATGCCAAGTTTTTTCCAAGAAGTCTGTAATATTTTTCGAAAAAGTCTGGAATTGTCTAGATGGCCATATTTTTTGAAAAAGCTTGAGGATTGAATTTGAGGCTATGAGCTTTCAGCATCTTGGATTGTTGAAATTTCCAGCTGATGCAAACTCAACAAAATTTATTCGCTTTTAGCGAACAAAAACTTTACCATTTTGTGTTTCCAGCTATTCTAGAAAGTTTTGTTTTCAAAATCGTAGCTCGAAAAGGTGATTTAAAAATCAACGATGCATTCTTGTATCTCATTTTGTTATTTTTCAAATTGTCTGGATAAATCTGGACAAATTTTCTGAAATCTGGATCAGATAAACATAAATCTATATGTCTGGACGACGCTTAAAAATCTGGAAGAATCCAGATAAATCTGGAAGGTTGGCACCCCTGTATCGATGTCCAGTGCACAACAATCTACCAGAGTTGTTATGATGCGATAAATTTTCAGATCGTCTGCGTACATCACCTAACACGATGTCAATTCGCTGCAGATGTCATTGACAAAGAGCACGAAGAGGAGAGGTCTAAGGTGACTTCCCTTGAGGTACACCCGATGTGATGTCGAAAGGGTCTGAAAGTACAGTTCCAAGTCTCACAAATGCACTACGGTTTGTAAGGCACGAGGAGATTGATCAATTGGACCAGTCCGGAAATCCGATTCGTCTCAACTTTTCAACAGCGAGCTGATGAGGATGACGATCGAAGGCTTTTGAGAAATCTACATAATCTACTAAACTGAAGCAATGGCCATAGCCATTTCGTATTTCTAATTTATCAATCAGCGTTGACACATAGCTGATTAGGTTCGTCGTTTTTGAGCGCTTTCTAACAAACCCATGCTGGTCTGTAGTGATGACGTGTTTTACTGCAGGGTAAAGAATATCTAACAGCATACTTTCAAAAACTTTTGGAAGGCAACTCAGGATTGAAATTCCCCTGTAATTTATGACGTCATGGACGTTACCGGCTTTATGAATTGGTGTTATTAAAGCCTCCTTCCACTTGGCGGGAAAAATACTTTCACGGAGAGAGTGATTGAAAAGCATGGATATCGGTACAGCTAACGAAGAAGAGCATTCCTTGACGAAACACGGATGTATTCCGTCCGGTCCTGGTCCCTTTGAACCGTCAACACCACGTAGATTGGTGATGTTACAGGCAAGATCAAGGAGAACGTCGGCAAACTACTCAAATATGATTCAGACAAAGGTGGTGGGTTATTACTTAGCACGCTTTGAAAGAAAGACGAGCATAGATTTGCTGACTCCGCAGGTGTCGTTGGTAGTACACGTTTTCAGGAAAACCACAGGTGGATGTTTTGTTTCGCAAATAAGCCAAAATTGCTTCGGCTCGTCCTTCATATTACTCTCAAGTCGAGAAACGTATGATCGAAAACAAGATTCATTCAATTATTGAAATTATCGCTCTAAATCTCGCACAAAAGATTTATCATCTTCACCTCTTGGCCGGAAAAATCGTTTACGAACCTTCCTTAACCGATTTCGAAGATTGCGCAGCTCATCATTCCACCAAGGACATTTACTTATACAACGGCGCGTTCGCCTTCTGTGAGGCACGAGTTGTTGAAAAATTAAGTCGAAATTACGATAAAACATGGCCACAGCCTCGTCGAGGGTACCCAGTGATACTATTTCAACCCAATTGATATTTGAGATTCTCGCATTTAGTTCGTCGTAATCGCATTGATTGATTATTTCCATTCATTCATTTTAATAGCAGGCCTATGCGTTACTCGAGACTTATTAAGTAAAATGTAAGATCTGCCACGATATCCATATCGTCTACGTCAGCGGTTCTTATCCATTTTCGTACCACGGACCCCTTAGAAATCACCCTGGGTTGATGCGGACCCCCACGGATAAACACCGATTTTGTATGCTACCAATATGTCATTTTCAGTTGGTTAGGAAGGAAACAAGACTTGAAATTTCAATATGTGCTCTGAAAATATATTTTTCTTCACGGACCTCTAGCAACGACTATACGGCCCTCTAGGGGTCCGCAGACCCCAAGGTTGAGAATCACTGGTCTACGTAATTTTTTTTTTATTTTCATGCAGAATGGCCGCCATTATTGCGATTTCCACTCTTCAGCAGATTGCGAAATCTTTTGCATTCTTTAATTATTAATTTTTTATAATTTTTTCAATCATTAGGTAAGGTGTTTTTGATTTTCTATAGTTTTGTTCAATTAAAATTTTTGAATTTATTGATTCTTTGAAATTTGATTTTTTTCTAAATTTTGCATTCCTCAATTTGAAAATAAAATATCGAGTTTTTAAATTTTATAATGTTTTAATTTTCTAATATCCCATTGCTTGAAATTTTTAATGTTTCTTTTGAATTGTTAAATTGTTTAATGTTTTAATTATTCAGTCTTTCGATCTTTTGATTCGTTATTTTTTAAAGTGTTAATTTTTTTAATTTTTTATTCTTTATTATTTCAATTTCCTAAATTCTTCATAGTTCTATTTTTAAATATTTTGAGTAATGAATTTTAAAATTGTTTGCTTTATTATTTTAAAGCTTCTGTTTTACTGATTTTTTTTTTCAATTTGTTTATTTGATAAGGCACGTATGCGTTAGCTTAAAGGTGCCATTTTTTCATTGTTTTACATTTTGAATTTCTTAAAACTAGGAGGTTACACATTTTAATATTATTTTGTTTTATATAATGAATCTAACAAAAAAACTTTACAGCTAACTTATACATATAAAAGAGGGTATAATATAATATTCGTAAAATTTGGGGGACGGGTCATTTTGTGTGTTCTTTTTATAGTAATTCACTTTATGATTTTTAGAAAGGAGATTGTAGGAGAAATTAATTATTAACTAAGCGGAACATTTTACAAACTTATTAACTAGAAATAACTAGAAAGAGTGGTTCAAGATTAAGGGGAATTAATTAGGGCTATTTTAAAGTAGTGGCACTGTTGTGCATTTCTTAACGAGATTAACTATTGATCAACTAAAACTAGAAGATAGGGGGGCACATAAGTTTTGGGAAGATATTCAAGGGGAGAAGGGGGTGAAGTCATACATCTGTGTATCAGAGACATGGGAGAGAGGGTGGACAAGGCTGAACGGGGGGGGGATATAAACTTTCAGTTTCCGGCATCAGGAATCAACGGCCAGGATTACAGATTCGAACGAATGTATCAAGTATTGGGACGCCGGACGGTTTTCCTCAAGCCGGTAGGGGTTCCTCCAGACGATTTCGTAGTACGGCTCAGATACGGATCGGGAACACACCGCGCTGCGCGTGTGATGTTGTACTGTAGATCTCGTGTTGTTGGTTCATTCGACAGATGTTTTGTCTCGTCTTGGAGTCGTATCAAACCATCGTTGGGGACGGTAGGCGGAAGAGGGCACTTTTGGGAATGATAAGAGAAAAGATAGGGGCATTTAAATTTGGATATTGATGGTTTTGAGAAACGTGTATATAAGGGACATGTAGAGAATATCGCGGCTTGCTAGTACATCTCGAACCGGGACATTGGGTGATCTTCCTCGGGCCCGAAGGGAATCGAATAGTTGAGATCTGGCAGAACAGTACTCGGCGCATGCCCAGACAACATGTTCGATTTCGTGATAACCGTTGCCACAAGCGCAGATACCGCTATCCACGAGCCCAATACGCCGGAGATGTGCGTCCAGCGTGTAGTGATTGGACATGAGCCGAGACATCACGCGAATGAAATCCCGACCCACATCCATCCCTCTGAACCAAGGTTTCGTCGATACCTTAGGGATTATCGAATGTAGCCACCTTCCCAGTTCACCATTGCTCCATGATGTTTGCCAACTTTCGAGGGTTCTCTGATGAGTAATACTGAAAAATTCGCTGAAGCTAATTGGTCTTTCATATATGTCACCTTGCAAAGCGCCCGCCTTAGCTAAAGAGTCCGCTTCTTCATTACCTGGAATGGAGCAATGCGAGGGAACCCAAACTAAGGTAATCTTGTACGATCTTGCAGACAAAGCACGCAGGCGCTCCCAGATTTTCCCCAGAAAATATGGAATGTGCTTTCTAGGTTTCATTGAACGGAGAGCCTCGATTGAGCTGAGGCTATCCGAGACAATAAAGTAATGATCGGTGGGCAAAGTATCAATGATCCCAAGGGTATACTGAATAGCAGCAAGTTCTGCGACGTAAACTGAAGCAGGATCATTGAGTTTGAATGAGGCGGTGAGGTTTTGATTGAATATACCGAAGCCAGTGGAGCCGTCGAGGCTTGATCCGTCGGTGTAAAACATCTTGTTGCAGTCGACTTCTCGAAATTTACTATGAAAGATGCTTGGGATCACTTGCGGACGTATGTGATCCGGGATTCCACGAATCTCGTCTTTCATGGATGTGTCGAAGAATACAGTTGAATCAGAAGCATGAAAGAGATTGACACGGTTGGGATAGTATGAAGAAGGATTGATATTTTGTGCCATGTAATCGAAGTACAAGGACATAAATCGGGTTTGAGAATTGAGCTCGACAAGCCTTTCGAAATTTGCAATTACTAACGGGTTCAAGATATCGCATCGGATGAGCAATCGATATGAGAGGTCCCAAAATCGATTTTTCAGCCGAAGGACGCCCGCCAGCACTTCTAAACTCATCGTATGTGTCGAGTGCATGCAACCCAAAGCAATACGCAAACAACAATATTGGATTCGCTCTAGTTTGATGAAATGTATGTTCGCAGCGGAGCGGAAACAGAAACTCCCGTACTCCATCACCGACAATATTGTTGTTTGGTGCAGCCTGATCAGGTCTCCTGGGTGGGCACCCCACCATGTTCCGGTTATTGTACGGAGAAAGTTGATCCTTTGCTGGCACTTCTGTTTCAGATACCTAATGTGACATCCCCAGGTTCCTTTAGAGTCGAACCAGACCCCGAGATATTTGAAAGTTGAAACCTGAGCAATAGTTTGACCCATTAATTGAAGCTGTAGTTGCGCTGGTTCACGCTTCCTTGAAAATACGACTAGCTCAGTTTTCTCCGTGGAGAACTCGATACCTAGCTGAAGGGCCCAAGCAGACAAATTGTCCAAGGTATCTTGCAATGGTCCTTGCAGATCGACGGCTTTGGGACCTGTAATAGAGACCACACCGTCATCTGCAAGCTGCCTTAGCGTGCAGGAATTGACAAGACATTCGTCAATGTCATTCACGTAAAAGTTATAGAGAAGGGGGCTTAGACATGAGCCCTGGGGAAGACCCATGTAGCTAATTCGTGATGTCGATAAATCACCATGCGAAAAATGCATATGTTTTTCAGACAGCAAGTTTAGCAAAAAGTTGTTTAGAGTCGGTGAAAGACCATGCTGGTGCAGCTTCTCAGAAAGAATTTTGATAGAAACTGAATCAAAAGCCCCCTCTATATCTAGGAAAACTGATGCCATCTACTCTTTGCTAGCATAAGCCATTTGAATTTCTGTTGAGAGCAACGCAAGACAATCGTTCGTCCCTTTGCCTTTGCGGAAACCAAATTGTGTATCTGACAGTAAGCCATTTGCTTCAACCCAATTATCGAGGCGAAACAAGATCATTTTCTCGAACAACTTTCGGATACAGGATAGCATCGCAATCGGTCGACACGAGTTGTGGTCGGAGGCTGGTTTTCCTGGTTTTTGAATGGCGATGACCTTCACTTGCCTCCAGTCATGAGGGACAATATTATCCTCAAGAAACTTGTTAAATAAATTCAACAAGCGTCTCTTGGCAGAGTCTGGCAGATTCTTTAACAAGTTAAATTTGATTCTGTCTGGCCCTGGGGCTTTATTGTTACATGATAAGAGAGCAAGTGAGAACTCCACCATCGAAAACGGTGTTTCGTTCGCGTTATTGTGAGGAGACGCGGCGCGGTAGATCTTCTGTGCCGGAGCGGAATCCGGACAAACCTTCTTGGCAAAATCGAATATCCAACGGTTTGAATATTCCACGCTCTCATTAGTACTGTTTCGGTTTCGTAAGCGCCGGGCCGTACTCCACACAGTGCTCATCGATGTTTCTCTCGTTAGTCCGTCGACGAACCGGCGCCAGTAGCTACGTTTTTTGGCTTTTATCAAACTCTTCATGCGCGTTTCCGCCATCGCGTACTGTCGGTAGCTAGCTGGCAGCCCGTCGTCCCGGAAGGTCTTATACGCAGCGGCCTTCTCCGCGTAAACGTCTGAGCACTCTTTGTCCCACCATGGATTGGGAGGACGCCCGCGTGAGTTCGCGTCTGGTACGCGTTTAGTCTGAGCTTGAATCGCGGTATCGAGAATCAAGCCAGCCAGGAACCCGTACTCTTCCTCCGGAGGAAGCTCTTGAGTGCACTCGATTTTGTCGGATATCGCGGACGCGTAGCTCTTCCAATCAATATTTCGTGTGAGGTCATACGAAACATTGATTGTATTCGGTGGCCCTGAACCGTTAGCAATAGTAATTACGATTGGCAGATGGTCGCTGCCGTGGGGATCAGAGACTACCTTCCACATGCAATCTAACCGCAGCGATGTCGAGCAGAGGGACAGATCTAAGGCGCTCGGTCGCGCTGGAGGGGCAGGAATCCGTGTCATTTCACCCGTATTCAAAATAGTCATATTGAAGTTGTCGCAAAGCTCGTGGAGTAGGGTAGATCGATTATCGTCATGAAGGCAACCCCATGCCGTGCCGTGGGAGTTGAAGTCACCTAAAATTAGCCTCGGTGCGGGGAGGAGTTCCGCAATATCGCAAAGCCTTTTACTGATATTTTGATTTTTCTTAATTTATCAACTTTTAATGTTCGAAAATTTCAATTTGGTAGCCTTTGAAAATTCAAAAAATTAAGCAGATAACAATTTAGTAATTCAAAAATTTGATCCTTTAAATTAAAGGAAACTTTTGAATTACTAAATAGTTACCTGCTTAATTTTTTGAATTTTCATATGCTCATATTTTCAAATTTTTAAATTTCAGAATCGCTTTTTATTTTTCATTCCTTTCATTTAAATCAAATTTTCTATTTTTTTATTCGCAATATTTTTATTTTTTTTCTATTTTTTGATTTTTCTATATTATTATTGTGTTTATTTTTATTATCGTTTTTTATTTCCTTGTTCATTTTTTTAAATTTCTAGATCATTAAAAAAATTCTTTACCCTTTATTATTTTAATCCCAACTTTTTAAATTTTTTCCATTTTTTTCCATTTGGAATCCTTAATCACTAAAGACAATCAGAAAACGCAATTTTTCGTCATTTTCAATCTATTTTCTGGAACACAATATGTGATCTAGGCATATTTGAATTGTTTTATTTTTTGGAACTGTAATATTTTTGATGAATTGTTAAAAATGTCAAAGGTTATATACAAAAAACTTAAAAAACTCATACCCCATTTGCGTAGCTGTACACTTTCTTTAATAAAATTTTATGCACTTTTAAAATTTTGTAGATACTCAGTTTTGAAGAAAAACTAATGATCAACACCAAAAATTACACTTTTTACTATGTTTTAATGGCTCTGCCCCTCGTATAATCCAAAATTTGTACAAAATAACTAACCAAACTTCTCAATTTTGATCTACAGAAAAATAAAAAATGTTGAAGAAAATCTAAGACAGTTGAAGAGCTGGCATGAATTTGAAATTTTACCCAAAATCGGCCCATTTTAGAAAAAATCAAGATTCGCTACCAGTAGGGAGCGTTTTATCAAATTCACTCCGATGAAGAAAGTGGTCCTAATACCATAACCTTTCATTTAAGAAGTTAGCCCGATGACTTTTTCAACATGATGTTATTTTAGGACACCCTAATAAATATACATATGTCATCGCTTTGAATTTCAAGTTATAGGCTTCCATTAATTATGGTTTGTTGATGTGTCAAAAGTTGCACCATCCATGTTGATCCATGCGGGTTCGCGGCAGCGCAACTCGTTCAATCCGAAGTTCGAAATCCTTAGTTACTTAGGTACAAATAGCTGACTATTTTTTTTCTCTGAGGAACGTTGTTATGTACTAAAAGTATTGTTGTTTTTTTTCGATAAAAAAATAGGTCCAGAACACCTTTTTGTTACATTTGGTTAAAAACAATTGTTCAAAACGTAAACAAAAGAGCAACTTTTCGGGTCGGATAAAATCACGAACAGTTTCATTGGTGGTTAGTTCGTTAAATTCGGCCAATTATGTAGGTCGTAGTATTCTTTTAAAAATAATCGGGCTAAAAATTTCAAATGTCAATATTACGGTCAATTTTTTTTTGCGGTGCGCATCTAGATTTGATTTTGTAATGCCAAATACTACCGAAAAATTAGATCTTCCATCGAAATTATAATTTTACCTAATTTGGGTGGCCCATTTGAGCAATTTGGCTCCATTACATTAACAATAAAATTTAAATAGTTATAGTTACCCAGTGAACATTTTTTTTCAGGTATTTTGTGATTGCAACCAGAGCTGAACAATTTCAGTGAAATCAACAGATAGCTGATCCCGTTTTGAGCTATCACCTTTTTGGACTAAAATCAATTCAACGCAAACATTATTTCACTTACTGAATGATAGTGATCAAGCAAGAAAATTAGAAAACGATTATGGTGGATATAAGAGGGAATGTTAAACCAAGGTTGGACCAACGTCGGACGAACATTGGGTAATGTTGGACCGACATCGAAATAATGACGGACCAACATAGGACCAATGTTGGACCAATGTCAGACCAAGCATAGGACCAATATTGGACTTATGTCGGACCAACATCGGATCATTGTCAGACAAAAATAGGATCAATGTCAAACGATATGTAAGATCAATAACGTGTAATTGTTGGAAATATCACATCGCTGGCAGTCAATATCAGTGACTGTGGCATTCAACTGAAAGTTTAGTATAATGAGTGATGGTTCAGTTTGTTCGCCTATCGATTTCACGTGTTTTGATACAACTAAACTGAAATGGTCCAAACATATTTACAGCACTATTTCGAGGCATAAAATGTGCACACAGACAAATGTGGAGGCTATATACAGCACATGCTGATTTTCATCGTAATTAATAGTACTTCGGTACGAGATACGACATAGTATAGTTCTAGTATGATTTACTTTATGCTTCTTTACTATAATAAAGCAAATAATCGGAAGACCTCGAAATATTTATACAAATTTGACATTATTTGAATTATGATATGTACATATGGACATATATGGTCATTTTCATCAGTACAAGGAAGATGTTATAATATATGAGTTGATTTAAACACATTTCGGATATCATTAAAAGTATGCTAGGGGGGGGGGCGGTCATAGCGTAGTTGGTAAATTGTACGCAGCTCACCTGGGTTCGATTCCCAATCCTGCAGATAGGGTTAGAGACTTTTCCAAAAGAGATTTCTTCAACCCAAAAAGAGGCGAATGACCCTAATAAAAAAAAGTATATTATGATAAGCGAGTTAATCATCTCACGTTCGCCTAGACAAAGTCGTATATCAGAGTGGTATATCAGAGTGGTATAATAATAACAAGCGTTTTCCCAAGAGTCAATTAGTTTGGGCAGAATTAACCACACCCATCAAACGCTGTATGGGACATGTTGTAAGCACGTGAGCTGATACTTCAGGGTACGAGACCGAGTGAACTCATTTGTAGGAAAAAATGCTATAAACTATTTAGGATGCGAAAATTTCAAAGTAATTCTCGTTCTTAAAAAAAACAGGCGGTCGAAAGATGTATCTGATTCGTAACTCCGAAAACCCAATATCGTATCGTATATAGTACTGTTTTGAGTCGTAAGAGTGTATAAAAGGTGTCTGTTTCTTGCCACATGGAATCAGACAAAGTACCGACCACGGTCGCATTTATGTACAGTTTATATCGTATATTGAAACCCAGTTTTTTCTCATTGTACATATATGGCATATACGCGCATTGTATAAGATCTGGTTGTACTATATATTTACATGTATAACTCGGTTGAAATTTCGATATAACTACAAAATTGTTCGCTGGGAACTGTGTGACCGGAACGAAAACCCTATTGGTTTCGTAGAGACTTCCCGGAAGATCCGGAACATCCGTAAAACGAGTCAGATAATATTCACGGTACTGAAATTAAAAGCAAATTATCAACTGGGACCTATAGTAATGTGGTTATTTAAGAAGTATTTTTGGAAATATCGTTGAACAATATTTTTGATGTCTTCTTGAAGTATCACAAAACAACTACAATCTTACAATAAAACGTTAAAAAACAAATTTTGGCTTTAATCGGGAGGTTTGTCGTGGGTTGTTGCAATTTTTATTTCACGTGGTAAATCTACCACGTGAAATAAAAATTGCAACAAGCCACGACAATGGATTTAAGGAAAGCTTATTTACAATACCCGTGCTTGGCGTGACGTGCCAAATGAATACCTCCTAACTCATAACTTTAATTAAAGTTTGAATTTTGATTAATGTTTTAATGTAATTTGAAGTGTTTAATAGATTTTTACTGCATTGGTGTAAAATAGGTTATTAAGCACCTACAGTATAGCACACTCGCGCTATACCGGGCTACGTGAAATTACAACATTGCACTACATCAGATAAACGAATTACATAAAAACGGTGAAAATTATCTCCAGTAAGCATGGTGTAAAGACAGAACATAGTAGGTTTAGTTTGCTGTCGCGAGGTGGTTTATCAATGCTTCACACTTCTCATAAAGCTATTGAATTATGATAAGACGCCACAATGCGCTGCTATCTAGAAGTATACACCGATAGAAACGACCCGAAGCGCTCAAGCGCACTGTCGAGCAGGAAATGAGGTGTGTTAAATAAACTGTGACTAATTAGTGGAACGTGCCAATATCACTCGGCTAGAGCATAATAATCATCACTATGCAAAGCAGTCTAGTTGATGGACGAACCAAGAATCACCGAATTGATAAATGTCAATGTGGAGCATTCAAATTTTATTGTCCTTTTGGATTAAAAAACTTGACCATTCTTTTCCATCATTAATTAATTCGTTTAAATTGGCTACAGCCATCCTGCGTAAAACTATTAACAGCTAAATGACATATGGAAAACTCTTCGCCTAAAATTCTTCGATTAAAATAAACCCGATGCTATGACGCAATCCATTGGCTTCAACGAAAACAACCTTATCATTAAGTTGAGAAAAAAATCATTTTAAAATATACCAATTAAAAATATACTTTGAGATGACACATTTCAAAACCTGATGCACTAGTGATGATTCCGAAGGACGCATTCGAGCGGTTTCTTCTCTTCACCGTGGTCTACCAATCAGAATATACGATCTGCTGGTGATGTTCCACGATGTGGACCAGTAGTGAAAACTGATCCAACCGAACTAGACCGAAATTTGGCTTAAAAATGGGACTAATTGAGAGGATGTATCGGTGTTGAATAAAATGAATAGCATGAGATTTGAATGCTACTACGTTAATCGAATTAGCTTTTTTATTTCAAAGTGGTTAGTTACTTTTTCGTGTGCACCTCAACAAACCTTCACAATTCACACGGTTTTTGCAAAAACTATTCTAAAGCCTTTTGAATGCAAGAGTGAAAGTGACGGGTCTGGAAAACTCCTTATGACCCGCACCTCAACAATAGGGGTACACCTAGGTTTTGTCACGCGTTTTTTTGCGCTTTTTTACGAGGTTTTTTACGCGGATTTTCCAATTAACGCGGTTTTTTTTCTACGCGGATTTTCCAATTAATGCGGTTTTTGCAAAAATATTCGAAGTCCTTTTGAATGCAAAAGACTTAGACTTTTTTCCGAAGAAGTCCTTTTAAATGCAAAGAACTTTTGCAGTTTTTATTTTGCGCGGATTTCGCAATTAACAAGTCCTTTTGAATGCTTAGAAGATTTTCAGAAAGATGGAAGAGACGGGTCTCCAAGACTCATTATGGCCCACACCCCAACAATATGGGTATATTCGGAATGAACTTGAAGAGTAGGTGCCAGGAATTGATTTTGACGCCATTTTGAAATCCAAGATGGCGAAATCCGTTATAACTCAATCAATATGGGTATTTTCGGAATGGTCTTGAAGAGTAGTAGCCAGAAGTAAATAAATGTGCACCTTACCCGCAAGGTTTTTATGAAAAATTGATTTTTGGCGCCATTTTCAAATCTCAGATGGCGACTTCCGGCTTAGCGAGATTCTCTACAACTCAATCAACATGAGTATTTTCGGAATGGTTTTGACGAGTAGCAGACAAACGTCGATGTTTAGCGTCATTTTAAAATTTTAGATGGCGACTTCCGGTATACCGAAATTCCCGCATGAAAAATCTGGGCAATCATCTAAATCAGCCTTAAATATAAGATCTAATCATAAACCAACAAAATGCAAAATAAGTCGTTTGCATTCAAAAGGACTTAAAGGACGTTTTAATTGCGAAATCCGCGCAAAATAAAAACTGCTAAAATTCTTCTAAGTTCTTTGCATTAAAAAGGACTTAGAAATGTTTTTCAGATAAAGTTTCAAAGCATTCAAAAGGACTTCGAATATTTTTGCAAAAACCGCATTAATTGCGAAATCCGTGCAAAAAAAACTTCAAAAAAAAGTCTAAGCCTTTTGCTGAATTTTTTTACGCGGGTTTTCGAGATAACGCGTTGTTTACGCGGATTTTACAATTAACGCGTTTTTACGCGGTTTTTTACGCGGTACGTTTCCCCGCGTAAAAAAAGCTGGGTGTATTTCGGAATGAACTTAACGAGTACGTGCCAGTAACTGTTTGACGTCATTTTGAAATCCAAGATGGTGATTTTCGGTTTACCAATAATCCTACTCGTCAAGACCATTCCGAAAATACCCAGACTAATTGGGTTATAGGGAATTTCGTTAAGCCGGAAGTCGCCATCTTAGATTTCAAAATGGCGCCAAAAATCAATTTGTGGCATCTACTTGTCAAGACCGTTCCAAAAATACCCATAGGGATTGGGTTATAGAGAATATTGGTAATCACCATCTTGGATTTCAAAATGGCGTCAAACAGTTACTGACACTGACTCGTCAAGTTCATTCCGAAAATACCCATATTGTTGAGGTGCGGGTCATAAGGAGTTTTCCAGATCCGTCACTTTCACTCTTGCATTCGAAAGGCTTTAGAATAGTTTTTGCAAAAACCGTGTTAATTGTGAAATCCGCGCAAAAAAACTACCGAAATTATTCTAGGTCTTTCGCTGAGAGCTTTTTTACGCAGATGTTCGAATTAACGCGTCTTTATCCGCGGATTTTCCAAATAACGCGGTTGTTTTACGCGGATTTTTTACGTGATATATATCACCCACGGAAGAAAAAACTGGGTGTAAACCCGTTTTTTTGGAAGCACCTTAATATTTTTTGGTAAATATCTTGTAAGATGAAAAGTACAAGACATAAATTTTCAGTGTCTTCGACAAAATTTTCAAAATTTTATTTTCTTCTGTTTTCTGGAAAACTGCGAAATTCTATCTTCAACCATTAAAAAGTTAATTTTCCGATGTTAACAAATTTATAACTATCCAAACCCACCATTTAAAATAATAGAAAAGTCTTGTTTTTCAAAGAAACACCCTAAACTTTGATTTTAAATTTGTTGTGGAATAAAAAATATGACAAATACAGCTTACATGTTTTCAGCAAACTTTTCTAAAACTAGTCGTTCTTCAACTTCGCTAAAGGCTCTATCTAGAATGATCAAAATGTAAAATTTTTGATCTTAATAAAATTAGAACGACCCTAACTGTTGTTTTAACAAAAAGAAGGAGCTCACAAACTACGAAAACTTTTCCAAAGACATAATCATGTTAAGTTGTTTAGTTTTAGTAAAATCTCAAAATTCCTGCGAAATTTGCATTCTGAGCCACTGTGCAGTGCTGTAGACACATGAGGGCTTGAAATAAGCCCTTATTTGATATACAGCGAAGACCTGTTTTCACAAGCCCCTTGATGTATCTAAGATTAACTAAATAGGGACAATGTCAAACATATTTGTTTATTTCTTTTTAATAAATCAAAGCTGTTAAAATATTTTTCTTTGGTCCCTAAAGGTCTTATAACGCTGGTTGCCTGACAAAACGGATCAAAAAGCTTTCAAAATTTGAGGCTAATTAAATCGGGTTCTCACTGTAGTTCAAAGTAGCAGTAGAAATGAAACTGTTAACAAAAATTTCAATGCTTTTTCTAGTGACAAATTTGTGTAATAAGGTCCACAATACCAATCTTTAAAAAGAATTTAAGAATTAATCTCATCAGTAGCTAACAGACCAACTTGGCGTTAGGATGACACTAAATCCATATTCTCTATAGCTTATCGGCAAACCGTACCCACAAACTTTATGTTATTTTAGGATTTTAGGATTAGTATTTAGCTAACGGTCAATTCGGAGAGATCAATTCAAAACACAAGTTCCGACTAGAAAATTACTATGTAACCTATTCCAATGCCAATTAATGTGCTCAATCGAATCGCGTTTAATAAAATTGTTAGATTGTGAAATAACTCCACATAATTCCTTAGAAACGAATCCTCGCCGAAGTTAAAAAAAGTATTGATTTTGTTTTTGTTCTCTTAACTAACCAATTGTAGTCTCAGTTTCGCAATGCAAAAAAACTCTGCTTGTTTGCCAGAAAACAGAAAGAAGTATAAATTTAATTAAACGATGTGCTTTCAAAGCGGTCCCAAAACTGCCCTTTCTCTCCAGAATTCTTCGGTTTATTTTTAGCAAGCCATCGGTGAATATTAATGAGCCCGTTTGGGGCCGTCTGAATCGAATATGCTAAATATAGTACCGGCGGCGTTATTCCTGTTTCGCAATTTCCACTGCACGGCTACGTGTCTGTGTGTGTACTGAATCGCGTAACGTGCACAACAGCATCCTGGATGCTTTGCGAAAAATGGTCCATAAGAAATATCTTTTCCAATCGCCAAAAACGTACTATCATGATACTTGCTTTGCCTTGAACGGAGAATCATACGAAAATTGAAAAAGAAACACCGTTGGCTAAATATTCATGAAAATCAATCAGCAGTACTGCACCCAAACTCTGAATATACTAATTAATTTTCATGAAGTTTTTGCCAACTACTTTCTCGTTTTCGATCTTCGTACCATTCTCTGTTCAACCTTAACGAATTCAAAAAAAGGAATTCAGAATCAAGAAGCAAAGTTTATCGACTATCGAAGTTTGTTTGCTTTCCTTTCACGTTGGGCACTGCGGGGCAGCTTTGAATTTATCGCGACATATTTACACGAACTTGCCTTTACTGCACTGGTATATCCATAAACCAGCGGTGAAAGATGCAAAGAAAGAGGGAAATGACCTTAAACTCGAACTTTGAAAGACCTTGCCTCGTTTCTCACCCAGTCTTTGTGCTCCCCCTCTACCTGCGCTCCTTTCTTTATGGGAAGGTCTGTAGCGAGCGAGGCGTGTGTAGGTTGTACGAAGGATGGAGGCGGTAAAGTGATTGTTTGTTACGCGAAAAGCACCACGCAACCGGTTTTTCCGAAAATATAATTCAATAGCTTTTTGTGCTGGGTTCCGGAAATTCGATCAATTTGAATACGGGGATTTTAAAGGTTGTTGTTGCACAAGCGAGCTTTTCATTCTAAATGTAACAAAATTTTATAGTTTCTAATCGCTAACAAACGTGTGTAATGAAATATACATATTAGATTCTAGGAAGCAAATTTTCATTCGCCTGAATGGAACTCATCTCCCGAATGGCAAGCTGTGCCAGATTTATATAAAAAGCAGAACGTACCATCGCACGAAATGATAGATATGAAGGGGATTTCGTTCATATTAACGTTGTTGCATCAACGTTAGTACTCGCTGCTCAGAAAAGTAACTCGAACGGAACACAATGTTTGCAAAGGTACAGCAAAAGCGTGCTCAAAATTTATTTTATTTTCCATGAAACTTGATTTTTTCGTAATATTTTCGGCAAAGTTGTTCTACCAAATGAATAAAATGTGAGAAGTGTGTTTTGATTTATGTACATAATAATCTACATTATGTTTTTTTGGAAGTTAAGGTAAACAAAAATGGCGGATGTATAAACAATCTCGCGCAGCTGTTCGCCGCGGACAACTCAAACTCCGTGCAAGATTCAGCCCGCATTTTTTACCTGAAACAAAAGAATGAAATACTTCCAGCACTGTCTTAATATTAGCTTTTAGGAACCCGGGTAAGAATTCGCACGATTTTGGTGTACTACCCCCCCCCCCCCCCCCCCTCCCAATACATGAGATCTTATCATGATTTGTGCAATTATATTCAACTAAATGGATAATAAAAATTATAAATTATAAATTAGATTGATCTCACCATATTCATTTGGCTGATCTGTAACAGGTCCAGGCTTCAGGAACCACCGTTATGCTACTTTTTCCGAGCATTCCGCTTAGATGGGATACCACAACAATAAAAAATCTCAAATGAAGATGACGAAGAAGACATCGATGATGATCCGGGTGGCTGGTCTGGCTGCAAACCACAGACCAATACCGATGCTGACATTTTCACTAAGCTGAGTATATTATTATGGAGACAGCTAAACACAACAGATTCGAATGTGTAAGAATATATTACAGTTTTCAAATTTTCTCAGCGCGATAATCAAAATCGAGAAATGCAGTACCAAGACCTTTTTTTCTTAAAAACGTGACAGATTAATGCTGTTTTCGGTTTTAGAATCGAGTCACTTTGGTTCGCTCTAATGTTGACAATATCCATGCAAAAGTGACAGCTCAGAGCAGTTCTGATCTAAAAACGAAATTAGCATAAGAAATCGCGTCCAATTTCGGTCAAAGCTTTCTTCTCAGTAGGGCACTTATCACTTATTTTCTCGATATTCGACTGGACACCAGATTCGGTTTTTCACGCACAAAGGACTTGCAAAACGCGTAGCTCTGCCGTCTACGGGACAACCTGTCACGTCTTCCGCCATGATCCGCGTTGAAATTAAATTTCTTTAGATATTGTTAATCAGGATGACAGATTGTACACAATCTTTTGCAAATACAGGAAAATTGAAAAAAACACGTTTCAATTTTCTTGTTGAAAAAATTGACAGGAACGTAAAAAATATAAGGGAAACCTGGGTTGGTTGGCCGAATTTTGTTTTCAGAATTTTTGTACTCATTCTGGTTAGACTTTTTTTAAAAACGGTTTGCGCAATCATGAAGGTACAACCCTTGAGCACATATGTAATTTTTTTCATTCATAAAAAATCAGGTAAAAAGTTATTAGCAAACAAATGCGGAAAGAACAATCGGCCAACCAAGGGCTGGGGTAGAGTGGCCGAGTTTGGTAAAATAAGTGAAACACGTCTAATATATCAGTGGAAAACCTTTATTAATTTAAAAAAAAAAACAACCTAATCCACCTATCAGTGAGATGAGACATTTCTTACACATGTCACTGTTGGATCATTCATTAATTTGCAGAACTCTTTTATTAGTTTGCAGTTTCTGGTCCTGGACGAATAAAACCTCAAATAAACTGAATAGAATATAGAAAATCAATAAAACGAACCAAATAAAAAAAAAATAAGCAAAAAATGCAAAACAAAATGTACAATGATTTGTATAAATCAAATTAATAAAATACATAAATCAAATTGGATTAGCTCAATAAATGAAAAATTAGTCAATACTTAAAAATAGTTATAAAATTAATTGAATAAATTAAATTGACTCAAACTAACAAATTGAATGAAATAAATAAGTGGAATGACTGATTATGAAATTATCAAAATTAAAGAAATGAACAAAATGAATCAAATGAAACAAATTAATCAAATGAATAGGACAAATTTAATGAATCCAGTGAAAACAATGAATCAAATGAATGAAATGTATAAAATGAATAAAATGATTGGAATGAATGAAAAGAATAAAACTAATAAAAGAGTAAATGAATTGAATAAAATGAATAAATAAAACAAACGAATCAAATAAACGAAACGAATAGGATTGATTAAATAAATGAAAAGAAGAAAATGAAATGATTAAAATGAAAAATAAGGCGATGTTAAAAAGTTATAAATTAATTGAAAAAAATAAATTGTGTCAAATAAACAATTTGGATGAAATGAATAAATCTGAAAAATAGTCAAATAATTAAAATGAAGAAACTAAACAAATGTATGAACTGGAAAAAACAAAGAGAATTCATAGAAGGAAAACAATGCATAAAATAAGTTAAATGAATGATATGAATAAAATGTACAAAAAAATAAACTTATCAGAGTGAATCCAAAGAATGAAATAAATAAAATAGATTAAATGAACCCAAATTAACAAATTGAATAAAAAGAATGCTGAATGAAACAAATAATTAAAATGCAAAAATTATATGCTTAAAACTAGTCAAAAATTAAAAATGAATAAAATAAACAAGGCGAATATAATCCATGAAATAACTGAAAAAATTTAATATTTAGAATAAAATTAAAAACCATTTATGAATAAAGTAAATGTATATATTCCTTGTTTGGACGTGAATTTTTGTTTCTTCGTTTCTTAAGGTTTTTTTTATGAACGTGTCCACTGGAAAACAGACAGAGAAAGAATGACCGGAACTGTGATAATGAAGAAACGGTGAAAATTCACCTTTATTGGAAACACTGAAAAAAGCTATGCCCTCAAGCAGGAATCGAACCTGCGATCTCCCAGCCACCGCAGCCTCCTATACCTCCTAATTGACCCATCGACCCCCAATGTCTCCTATAAGCAGATCGTCACCTCTCCCTCTCAACGATCGGGCCAAACTCTCTCTCGTTATCTATTTTTAGGTCCAGTGGACTGCGCTCAAGGCTTATGTTTATTACCTTCACCAACAGGCCCCGTGGCCCCAATGGTGGTTGCTTAAACTAATTACATTTTAAAATTGATAACATTTTCGCTTTTATCGCATTCCGCGTCCGGTTGAAGTCAAAGGCCGTCGCCACACTGTTAAAAATTCGTTGGAGTCCGCTCTGGCAACCATAGTTGGTTCTCCGGAACTCGCAGAAAGGAGTTATTACGTAGAGCTCGAACGCGGGCTTGAAGATCCAGACGTCCGAGGATTGTAGGGCAATCCACTCTGGCAGAGAGTAAGTCTGAGACGAACAAGGCTTGAGAGCAGTCCCTCTGAATGCTGAGTGTATCGAGGTGTGTTAGCTGGCAACGGTTTTCATAGCTCGGCTGCTGAAATCTGTTTCGCTATGTAAGCTGTCGAAGGGCGAAGCGTATGAACTTGCGTTGGACAGCCTCGATTCTGTCAATCCCGTTCTGGTAGTACGGATTCCAAACAGCTGAACAATATTCTAACGTTGAGCGGACCAACGCACAGTAAAGCGATTTAAGACAATATACGCCCCTGAAGTTTTTCGCTATTCGGAAGATGAACCCAAGCTGTCGTGACGCTTTATCCACGATGTATGACGTATGTGGTTTGAATGTTAATGCCGAATCCATGATGACTCCGAGATCTCTGATGTGAGAGTGTCTTGGAATGCTCGAGCCGAAGAAATGGTAGTTAAACTGAGTCGGCTGGCGTTTCTGCGTGAACGTAACGGTTGAGCATTTGCTCGGGTTTAAAACCATTCTGTTTAGATCACACCACGTACTAAAGCTGTTCAGTTCCCTCTGAAGAAGCTCGGCATCGGTTTTATTCCGTATTTGTTGAAAAATTTCCATGTCGTCGGCGAAAGAAAGGCGGGGTAATCCTTGTAATGTGAAATTGACGTCATTAAAGTAGAGGAGGAATATTACTGGACCGAGATGGCTTCCTTGTGGTATGCCGGATGTAGCGAAGAATGGTGCAGATAGACAGTCCTTAATGCTGATTTGGAGTTGTCTTCCATCGAGGTAGGAACGAAACCAGCGCAGAAGTTGTCCATGAATGCTGAGTTTGTCCAGCTTCGCTATTGCGATATCATGGTTGATTTTGTCGAAGGCCGCAGATAGATCCAAGTAAATAGCATCGGTTTGCAATCCGTCAGCGAATCCATCGAGTACATATGTTGTGAACGAGAGCAGGTTTGTCGTTGTCGATCGTTTAGGCATGAAACCGTGCTGGTCATCTGCAATGTAGTGTTTGCAGTGAAAGAAAATAGGATCTAACACAACCAGCTCGAACAGTTTTGATACAGCACTTAAACACGAGATTCCCCGTTAATTGTCAATGTTCGATTTTTTTTCCTTTTTTATGAACTGGAAACATGTGCGCTGCTTTCCAGCAGGAAGGGAATGTACCGGTAGTGAGTGATAGCTCGAAGACTCGCCGAAGTGGTTCAAGAAGCCCGCTGATGCACTTTTTGACAAAAATCGAGGGAACACCATCTGGACCCGGGGAACAAGATGCTTTCAGTTTGGCATTTGCTGTAAGAATGGCAGCATTATCGACACAAATTCGGTTTATGGTTCGTCCTAGAGAAGGAGTTAAATTAGCGGCGGCAGCGACTTGTTGTGGTGGCAGGCGCTCGTTGGAAAAAAACGCTTGAAAATTTGTCGGAGAACAGTTGGCAAATTTCCTTAGTGTCGGTGCCTAAAACTCCATTAAACGACATACAAGATGGCAAACCGGATTCTTTTCGCTGCTCGTTTCAGTTGGATTCGTTGGATTTCAGTTGACGCTCGACGTTTCGCTGATGTCTAAAAAAGGCGCGTCTGCTTTGCTGTTTGTATTCGTGGTTGAGTTGAAAGTAGTGATTTCGTAATGCAAGTGTCTTATGCTTCGAGAATTTTTTAAATGCAGCTCGTTTGGCAGATTTTAAACGTCTAAGGACGGTTGATTGCCAGGGAGGGTGTTCATCGGTACTAATTGTTCGTTTTGGTACATGGCGGTCGATAAGGTAGTTAAGAATACTAGAAAACGTCATCGCTGCTTCGTTCGCGTCGTCATTGTTAATATTTTCGTCCCAGTTTATATCCAACAGCGTGCTAACGATGCTGTCGTAGTCAGTGTTTTTAAAATCGTAGACGATAGAGCTTTAGACGTCTTCAAAATTCACTCCTAGGTTACCAGCGAATACAAGATGTAGTGGGGGATGATGACGCACCTGCTTGACTAAAGGAGTCGGTGCAGTGCAGCAGTACGGAGCGCAGTCCCGGGCACTTACAAAGCAGAGGTCCAATGTACGTCCATTCTCGTTGGTGACATTATTAATTTGCCGAAGAGTTGCGCTGCTGTAGTTGTCCAAAATACAACTGCCATTGTTAATAAGCGCAGATTTTTCGATATCCAACCGTAGATAACCATTACTTGCTTGGCACCACGTCAAGCCAGGTAAGTTGAAGTCGCCCAGTATAACGATATCATCAGACGGGGCGGCGATCGAGGCGATAAAAGAAACGAAGGAAAGATGTACATCGAACAAGGCGAACGAGGCGATAAGCACACCACCGCCTGATGTCTTGTGGCTGTTGAGGGCATTGCGGTCACAGCGGTAGACAACGAATGTTGAACCAAAGACCTGGCGAGACAGAGTACGGTTGTCGAGCCACGTCTCGGTCAAGGCGATAACGTCGTAACAGCAACCCGTGGTCGCGAGCAAATAGCTGTCCGTTGATGAATTTAAGCCACCAACATTCTGGTAGTAAACATCGATGTTGTTGGAGGACGGATAGGGTACAGCAGAGAGCGAAGCCATGTTGCCATGTAGGAAGATCCTTTCGTCAATCCCACGAACAGTATCGGAACGGTTCACGGTCGCCTGGTCGACTGTGGTGAGGGATTCGAGGCATCCCGAATCAACTGCGTCGCGCCCCAAAATACGACTATCGTCGTCGTCGAGAGAAATGGTTGGCATCTGATAACAAGATGTCGGAGCAAAAGGCAAAAAACTGGAAGCGAAGAATACATCAGCGCTTGAAGTGTTCGGAACAGATGTATACTTGCCATTTGCGGCAGGTTGGAAGACCCTTTCACCCATCTCACACACAGGACCGGGACGACTGATGATCGCTGGCTGCAAATGCTCGACTGTGGCGGGGGGGATCAAGGGCTTCCATAGTGCCAACTGCGGTGCGTCCCAGTATGCGTTGGCACCCGATGGCGGAATGCGGAGAGCAGAAACGGGGTGGTAGCAGCTTGCGGCGAGAGTCGTACGATGAGCTAGAAGCGTGAATCGGTTCAACCGTTGCATCGTTACAATTTTTATAATACTTGCCAAGAAAGGCGGCTTGGAAGACCCTTTCCCCACCCACACATACAGGACCGGGACGACTGATGAACGCTGGCGGCAAGGGCTCGACTGTAGCGGGGGATCGAGGGCTTCCATAGTACCAACTGCGTTGCATCCCAGTATGCGATCGGCATCGATACTTCTTCACAAGGGCGGTGTAGCTTGATATAGTGACATGGCCAATCGTTGCGGACCATTGATGGGCCGGGTTGCATTAGAGAGGTACATGCTTCTTCTGGAAGCGGTGGAAAATCAGTCGGCGGGCTCCAAATGTTCTGGGTACGGCTGTCTTCAAATTCCCTGAACAGTATGCCTTGCGGCCATGTGTCAGGATTAAGAGCTGCATCACGATACTTTGGGTGAACTCCAACTTTGAAGGATATGAAGTTCAAAGTACTGACGTCTATGCCTTTTTTAACAAGCGGAATAACCTTTATCTCCTCGTTACAATTTAGTCCTTCTTTAGACATTTTTTCGACAGTCTCTTTGCTAACGCTAGGATGAAAGCGAGAAAGATACATCCAGAGCAACGGCGCGGGAGGTGGAACCGTAACAATGTTGCTATTATCGACAAGCTTTCGACCACCAACAAGAATATTGCTCGGATCAGGGCCATCCTCGCGACGACGTTTCTGAGGTGGTCGAGAGGTACCGGAGTTTGGCCGGACTGGAGTACTACCCATGATCGCATAGTTGTCCCGTTTTCTATGGGATTGCCTATCTTTATGGGACTGATATGCGATCATAGGCAGAGTAGCTGTTGAAACCTTTCTAACCAGGCGCGAAATTTGCTGGTTATTTTTGGATAACTCGGCCTTTAGTTCAGAACAGGCGTCATCCGTTTTCCCAGCGATAGCAGCGATAACACATCCAAGTGAAGAAACGGTGTCGCGAAAGCGAGCAAACTTCATCAGCTTGACACATTCATTGCACATCCAAAATAAATGTGGGTTTTCCGCAAGTTTTTTTCAAAAACGGCTTGTTAAATTGTTTCCCACATTGCATATGTACCACATTTTTGCAAAAACCCATACATTCAATAAAGTCGTCATCCGATTTGACGGTTTTCGCGCAGTGATCGCATGCACTTGGCATGCGTGCCGATCTGAGAATGCGAACAATGAAATATAGATGGCGCTGCGTTCGGTGGAAAGTTTTGGTGGTTAAGTCACAGAAGTTCACTCAATTACGTTCTTCGCTATTTTTTTCGCAACACAAAAGCAAACAGGAGACACTTTCACACTGCACAATAACAATGTTAAAAACAAAATACTGCGTCGATTAACACGACAAACAACGATAAAAACTTCACAAATCTCGTCAAAAAGTAAAAATAGTTGGAGCGATTTATGTAAACAACTAATCGGTAGGAATACACTGAACCAAAAAAGGCTTGAGATATTTATTATCACTGTTTGCTTGTTGCATAAATATGTCAATTCTGTTGACTTGAGATAGCCAATGGAAACTGAATCTACTTTTGAAAAGTTCTTAGTAAAAACAGTTCCAAAACTAAGGCAATAGACAATATGTTATCTGATACAGGAAAGGCTATAGTACATTGACGAATTATTGCTTTTGAATATAAATTCTATTATTATGTTACAAGTTACAATTTTCACCGTTGGAATTTGCAAACGGCGTCTGGTGGGTGTCTCTACCAGGCAACTTGGAGCCGAACAATTGAAGCTGTCCAGCGCAGATTCATACGATATGCGTGACGTGTCTAAGCTTCTTCTGGCTGAATATGATGTTCCCGATCTCCCATCACAAATTAACCACTACGCACCAACCCGTGTCCTCCGTCCACGAACACTGCTGCAAACTGAAATGCGTAATACTTCCTACGCTGCCAACAGACCGATATTAGAAATTCCAAGTCAATTCAAACATGTTGACAGTAATTAATTCGTTTTTAATTAGCTCATGTTTTCTTTACAATCATCATCAAGATTGGAAGCGATGCATGACTTCTTGAAAAAAACTACAATGCTTTTTGATTACAAATTTGTTTTACCAAAATTTAGGAAACAATTTCAATTAATACTACGTTCACACTAGTGTATAGAGAAGATAGAAGAGATACTCTTGGGGCGATAGATTAGCTGACTCTTTTTTTTTCCTCCTCCATAATTTCTGATCATCTCTCTTATTTTATTCCAAAACGACCAAAAAACAGACCAAAAGACTGTCACATACTGAAGACATGAAATCGAAATGATTGGACTTATAGATTCAACCAGCCACAACATTGTAGTTGCAAAAGTGTTTTAATACGGAACGAATTCCTCGCATAAAAATTAAATTAAGAGCCAATGAAAATAATATTGCGTTAAGATGACACGAAAGCAAAAACTGTCGCCTCGGCTATATCGTTTTTAGTAAATTGAATTTTTTTTGCCGTGTACACTTGCTTGAATGTGATGCCTAGTATTTATACTAAGAGTACACAGTGCACGGCCCTTATACAGACATTCAAATTGCGTTCAATTCAAAATTTAAATTTAAAATCGAGTTGCCAATATCGAGTATTACATCTGAGTTTTATTAAACGTGAAAATTACTTTTGGAGAGTTTCAGTGCTTAGTCGTCCACAAAACTTCTTCTACTTTTTTTAAACAATTCGTTTAGTTCAACGCTTTAGCTAATCGAAGTAGTGGTTCTTTTATCTATTTCTATCGATTTTCGACAATAAAACTAATAATACGAGCTTAAATGGTTATCCAAAAGATCTCGCGTTAGCTCTTAGCCATTGCAAGTGACTACCTGTTTACGAGGCGGAAAATATTTTTTCCTCGCCAACAACGTATAGGGTGTCGTTGATATCTATCTCGCTATTGAACACTTTGGTGTCATCATCGTGGTTGCTGCCTTTATGTTCGCGAACATCCGATTTCTTCCTTGCTTGTTGCCCTTACGAGTGTGAATTTCCTTAATGATTGTTCTGGCTGTAGATTTTGAGATACTTGACGCAGCTTTTGTCATTGTCAATATTACCTGAACAGGTGCCACAAATTTGGTGTTCAGATGTTTCTGATCAGGGTAAATCGTAATTCCAAGCGCGTTTCGTCTATCAAGAGCAGTGGTAACTTAGAATTTTAAACTCGATTATCTCGAAATATCGTTTTTCCAAAAATGGTTTTTCGTGATCACCTTGACGATTCCTCTTTCATCCATAAATTTTTGTTTTGCAGATGAGAACTTTTTAATACAATTTTTAGCACTTAAAGCAGCGATTTTTTTAGGAGAAACGGTCCCGAATGCAGGAAAAAATATTATGTAATTAACTCATTAAGGTATGAGGAATACTCATAAACCAATAGAATTTTTTGGGTTTAGGGATTTTAGTTGATCTATTGGTCTTCAATCGTGATCACGCAAACCACTTACATAAAAAGGATTTCGGGGGAAAAACCATAACTTCACCAAATATCAATATATTTTTATAAACTTATGCTTGTTTGTTTCACTGAAAAATGTACTACCGAAATACTATAAGTTTGATGTAATGAAATCATTTCTTTATGCCTTTACATAAATTGAAACATTTTTCTCGCAAAAAGGTATGTAATCCCTTAATGGAATATCAATGTTTTATCCATAGCTGGAAATTTGTGACATCTTGGAGCTTCACTAAATCAAGCTTTTGGGTTAATAATATTGTTGGTGGTAAGAGGAGAGTAGAGAGAAGCTCCTGAATTTTTTTGTTTCCATATGTTACGGTACCAATAAATAACAGACTGGGTACGGGCATAGCGTAGTTGGTAAATCGATTGTCTTGTACGCAGCTCACCTGGGTTCGATTCCCAACCCCGCACATAGGGTTAGAGATTTTTCCAAGAGATTTCTCTAACCCGTAAAGAGGCGAATGACCATAAGGTTAAAACCTCTATAATCTAAATAAAAAAATAACAGACTATTGAGACAATATGAAGCATTTTGATACCCATATTGCTAGGATATTATTGAAATTTACAAATCATACCCAAGTACTGGAACATTACTCCGGAAAATCCAGATTGCCAAGAACCAGATACTTTCATGCGGTTCAATTTCATAGAATTAAAAGGCGGATGAATCTAAAACATCTAAAAGTGACTAAATCGGTTACAGAAAGCCATAATCATGAGCATTTCGATTTGTTGGTGCCCGGGTACCCTCGTTGGCCTGTTAAAGGTGTTTTTGCTGGACACACAACGGGTAATTATAGTATTGTCTCAGGCAACCATGTGTTTTAAAATATTCAAAATGAATGGTTTCGCTTGGGCCAATTTGTTGAATGCTCTGAGCGAGGAATACCTGACATGGAAGAACTCGATAAAGGTGATTATCGTAAGTCTAACCTCTATTTTCACCTTCAGAAAACGTTCCTCATCACGTATGCTCGGTCTTGTGCGAGTCATCAATAATCACAGTATTTGTCGGGAGCTCCACTTCTTGCTTCTGCGACTTACTCATCTCGACAGATTACTAGGGCAAGAAGTATAGTAGCAGCTTCCTTTGTTCTTCATACAAGGCACACAATATATAAGTAACTATATTTGTCGTTCGCTTCACACTGGCTCGGACAGAACCATAAGCCACACTGAGTTTCGTGACCATTGTTTTTGGTTGTTGGAAACAGCAATCTTATTTAACTTTTTCTCGATAGTTTGTTCACACCAAACGAGCTACAAAATTGTTGAAAGTCACTGATAATCATGTTTTTTTTAAATTTATTTTTAAAACATTTTAGGGGGGTGGCTTCAGCCCTCGAGCCCCGCTCTACCTACGTGCCTAATTACCAGTCTTAAATACAAATACAAATTGTGCAGCGCCACCAAAATAACATAAAATTTCAATCGCATCCTGCTTCCAAATAATCAACTAGAAGATCTTTCCCACTGTGGAGTCCTCTGAATCATCCGCTGATACTAATCCAATGACATCATTCAATCAAAATTCTATCAAAAACCCACGTAAAACTTCGGCTTTCTTTCCACCGAATGCAGAAAAACAACTCGCCCAAACCAACCGCAACAAAGTCTGGAAAACAAAACTATAGTCAATGTTTTTGTTTTTCCTTTCTCACAAATTAGCATGGCTGTTAGGTATTTACGATTGTGTTGATGGATCTAGCTCAGATAAGCGATTATTATTTACGGCAGCGGCGGCGTCGGCGGCAGGGTAACACACGTGTTCTGAAGCTGACCAACTCTATTGAGCGCTCAACCATTTCCTTATTCTAGTTAGATAGCCGGATTCAATAATGCAAATTAGCAAGCGACGCGTCTTCTGCAGCCAGTAGCGCACATGGCGGACCAGCATATTTTCGAGAGAACGTGTCCTCCCAAAGTTTTTGAAGATGTTGGACTATTTTGACACGAGCTGAATTGTCGCCTAACCAAAAGTTTGTCCATTAACGGTCCGCCGGGAAGTGTGATTTATTACCGGCCGATTATTCTAATGATGAACGAATAACACGTTGCCTATCGGGCGTTGCGAATTTTGTCTTGGCGCTATGAAATATCAGATCAATTGATAGGGGAATCGGGGGCAAGTCCGACACCTTAAGTGCAATCATTTTTCTAAAATTCCACGAATTCTAGACAAACATATGCTTACGGCCTAAAAGTCAACTGTCGAAATCCACTTTGAATGGAAATTCCGGACAAACCGTTACTAGCTGAACACAGTTCACAACAGATTATGAAAGAGAAAACTTTTCTCTTTCGTTTACTATCAACATTTGTGAATGGCGTGTAACGGTTTGTTCGGAATTTCCATTCAAAGTGGGTTTTGACAGTTGGCTTTTAGGCCGTAATCACATGTTTGTCGAGAATTGTATATTCCTAATTGTATATTCTGTGCGGCTATGTGTTTCGGCTATGCATGCGGTTTACAAAAACACTCCATGTGGGACCTTTTTCAAGGATTCGATAATGTGTGTTCTGTGGTCCGATGTCTTGTTTTGAACCAAGCAATTGTTATTTTTCTATCCAAATTTCGCCGTTTCGATCGTGTCCACATCGATTTTCAAATCGAAACGCTTATTCTTCTACCTCGGAATTCGGGCTGAACAGATTTCAACCATTGGGTGTCGGGTTTACCCACGGTGTCGGACTTACCACCCTCCCTATTTTTGTTTAACATGAGTGACGGAAAGACTATGAAGTTTATACTCACAGTCACGTCTCCTAATGACTAGAACGCTTCTAGTCGATAGGTGACGTGACCGAGCGATTCAGAAAACTCTGAATAGTCCTGGACGCAAACAGGTCAGAAGTCCAATCTGTGACATCGAGCCATTTACGGTGGAAATGTTGCCTCACGACACGGCTATGGTAAAGGTTTCATGTGAGACATGATAAAATCAATTATGTGCTGTTCGATCGAAATTGAGCTATTTTTACTCGATTGAAGGTGAATAATATATATATATATATATATATATATATATATATATACATATATATATATATATATATATATATATATATATATATATATATATATATATATATATATATATATATATATATATATATATATATATATATATATATATATATATATATATATATATATATATATATATATATATATATATATATATATATCAATATTTTACATCTGGAGACTTTGTAACAAAATGACAGACAATCGATAAATTATTCGTAGCCACGTGCTTCTAAATATTTTGTTAGGATAAAGAGATTCCTCATATTCTCGAACAGAGACTAAATTATTCAAATTCAATTGCGCGTAGTAATACTTCGAAGCAGTATAAGACGAGATAGCTTCGGAGAGAAATATGTTACAAAATTGACTAGGTATGTCATGCATTCGGATCGTACGTACAGAGGTAGAAAAAAAAAACTCCTACTGCAAAAGTTTAGCTTAGCTATGCTGGGGTAGACTGAATGCATTTGCATTTCATGATATACACTATGTAAATGCACAATGAAGCAAAAATATTTTTGGAAGAAGTAAATCACTCCTATTTTTAAAAGTTTCACTGATTCGACCCTTTTTTATTATATTATATTATATTATATTATATTATATTATATTATATTATATTATATTATATTATATTATATTATATTATATTATATTATATTATATTATATTATATTATATTATATTATATTATATTATATTATATTATATTATATTATATTATATTATATTATATTATATTATATTATATTATATTATATTATATTATATTATATTATATTATATTATATTATATTATATTATATTATATTATATTATATTATATTATATTATATTATATTATATTATATTATATTATATTATATTATATTATATTATATTATATTATATTATATTATATTATATTATATTATATTATATTATATTATATTATATTATATTATATTATATTATATTATATTATATTATATTATATTATATTATATTATATTATATTATATTATATTATATTATATTATATTATATTATATTATATTATATTATATTATATTATATTATATTATATTATATTATATTATATTATATTATATTATATTATATTATATTATATTATATTATATTATATTATATTATATTATATTATATTACATTATATTATATTATATTATATTTTATTATACTATACAGTGAAGACCCGATTTTATCAGCTTCATATGAAAATTGATGGTTAATAGTTTGATGGGCTCTAGCAGACGAACCAAGTTGAATTCGAGTAAATCCTTTCTTGAGCATATTTTTCTTATCTTAGCGAAATATGCAAAAAAAGGAAGTATAAGCTAAATAAAGGGCGAACACGAAATTATTGCGACACATTTAACAGGGCACAACTTTTTTACCATTGTGTAAAAATCAACCAAATTTTGCACACTTTCTCATTGATGTGTATTGTTTACATGCTGCAAACTCGAAGTCGTATTTTTCGATTCAACGAAAATGGAGGTGAACCAACGCGAGTCGAGAGAACAAATTCTTTCCAAACACCTGGAATTTCCTGACCTGTCGCACCGGCAGTTGGGAAAAATGTTGAACATTCACCATTCAACCGTCTCCAGAGTGTTGAAGCGGTTCCAGGAGCGGTTGACGTTGGACTACGGCAAAGGAGCTGGAGGAAAACCGGGACCAGAAAACAAAAAGACGGAGGGAAAGGTGAAGCGGATGATTAAAGCAAATCCCAACATCTCAAGCCGTGATTTGGCTAAAAAGATCGGCATGTCGCAGAGCTACGTCCAGAATGCACAGAAGAGAGCTGGACTACATACATACAAGGTACAGAACTTCCCAAACCGCGATGAGCGGCAACAATCGACGGCTAAAACTCGGGCACGGAAGCTCTACGAGAAGATGCTGACAAAATATGGCTGCTATGTAATGGACGACGAAACGTATATAGAAGCCGATTTTAGGCAAATTCCGGGGTTGGAGTTTTTCACCGACAAGAGCAAGTTCTATGTGGACGACAAATTTAAGAAGAAGAAAATGTCGAAGTTCGCATCCAAATATCTCATTTGGCAGGCCATCTGCTCTTGCGGACTGAGGAGTGAGCCTTTCGTGACAAAGGGCACAGTAAATGGCGAGATCTACAAATCTGAGTGCCTCGAGAAGCGCCTTTTGCCGTTCTTGCAGCAGCACGACGAAGCTCCGCAATTTTGGTCAGATTTGGCATCATACCACTATTCTAAAAGTGTCCAGGAGTGGTATGAGGCCAATTCTGTCCATTTTGTTCCAAAGGACATGAATCCGCCAAACTGTCCGGAGCTGCGCCCGGTGGAGCAGTACTGGGCAATGATGAAGCGGGAACTTCGGAAGAGCAAGAAGACAGTCAAAGACGAGAAGGACATGTTAAGAAAATGGAAAAAAAACTGGGAAACTGGTACCGGATGACACTGTAAAGACTTTGATGGAGAGCATCAAGCGAAATTTTGCACTCAAGGCTCCATAGATTAACTTTTCTTTTGATTTTTGAAGTAAATATATGCATAAAACTACCCTAAAATTTTGGTTTGATTTTAAACATTATAAGAAAATTGGCATGACATTTTCGGTGTCGTAATAATTTCGTGTTCACCCTTTAATCGAGAAAGGTTCTGAGGCTATATCTAGGGACAAAATATAAATATTTCAAGAGCTTCGGTTTCTTAAACAGAAAGAAAAATATATGTCCCGATTTTATCAGCCGAAAATTCACTAAGTGCCTGATAAAAACGGGTCTTCACTGAATTTCACAAATGTGCACATTTTCCAAATTATGCTTTGCGCAGAACTTCATCAACTAACATTTGCATGTAATCGCTTGATCGTTGTTTTCGAAACATACAAATATAAAAAATAATTTCATTCCGACTTTGGATTCCGACGTCGGATTTCCGACACCGAATTCCGCCGTCGGATTTCCGACGTCGATTTTCGACGTTGGATTTCCGACATCGATTTCCGACGTTGATTTCCAATGTCGGATTTCCGACGTCGATTTCCTGCGTCGATTTCTGACGTCGGATTTCGACGTCGGATTTCGACGTCGGATTTCCAACATCGGAATTTTTAAACTATTTCACAAATATGCACATTTTCCAAATTTTGTTTTGCGCAGAACTCCCTCAACATTTGCATGTAATCGCTTGATCGTTGTTTTCGAAAAATACAAAAATAAAAAATAATTTCATTTCGACATCGAATTTCCGACGTCGCATTCCGACGCCGGATTTCCAATGTCGAACTCCGACGTCGGATTTCCGACGTGTGATTTCCGATGTCGGATTTCCAACGTAGGATTTCCGACGTCGATTTTCAATGTCGGATTTTCGACGTCGTTTTCCGACGTCAATTTTCTACGTCGAATTCCGACGTCGGATTCCGACGTCGCTTTCCGTCGTCGGATTCCGAGGTCGGAATTCCGACGTCGGATTTCCAATATAGGAATTTTTAAACTATTTCACAAATGCGAACATTTTTCATATTTTGTTTTGCGCAGAACTCCCTCAACTAACATTTGCATGCAATCGCTTGATCGTTGTTTTCGAAACATACAAAAACAAAAAATAATTTCATTCCGACGTCAAATTCCGAAGTCGGATTTCCTACGTCGGATTTCCGATGTCGGATTTCCTACGTCGGATTTCCGACGTCGATCTCCGACGTTGATTTCCGACGTCGATTTCCGGCGTCGGATTTCCGACGTCGATTTCCAATGTCGAATTCCGACGTCGGATTTCCGATGTCGGATTTCCGACGTCGATTTCCAATGTCGGATTTCCGACGTCGATTTCCAATGTCGGATTTCCGATGTCGGATTTCCGACGTCGGATTTCCAACTTCGGAATTTTTAAACGATTTCACAAATGTGCACATTTTTCAAATTTTGTTTTGCGCAGAACTCCCTCAACATTTGTATATAATCGCTTGATCGTTGTTTTCGAAACAAACAAAAATAAACAATAATTTCATTCCGACATCGATTTCCGACGTCGGATTTCCGGCGCCGAATTCCAATGTCCGATTTCCGACGTCGATTTCCGACGTCGATTTCCGACGTCGATATCCGACGTCGAATTCCGACGTCAGAATTCGACGTCTATTGTTATTGAACTGATTCCGACGTCGGAATTCGACGACTATTGTGATTGAACTACTTGCGGCACCGATAGCTTGGTGTCGATTGAATGCATACGTCACGGCTTGATGCTAGCAGAAAGGGAGAAGAATGATCGCATGGTCGTTCTAGGCGAGGATTTGTGAAGATTTTTTTGCCGGCGTCGGCTGTAAAACATGATGATGAGTTATGTTCTACCATAGACCATGCGGTAGACTTGGGAGCAACGCCCAACTCCTACTTAGCAGAAGGCAAAGCATTCTTCATATTTCCTTTCGATCAAGTCCATATGAGCCGGCCTAGTCCTAGTTTTCCCTTCTAAGTTTATAACTGATTTGCTCTAGAATACCTATCCGTCTTTCAATTTCATTGCTTTCGTTTTTCTTAGTCTCAAATTTGCCGAAAATAAATTTCTTCGCTGACGGGCGGACGAACTCCTAATCCGTTTCGGCACTAAATTGATATTCCTTGAGCTGATATTTTTCTTCCTCGAAGGATACCCAATATCACCGCGACCATATTTATGCGTTCCTCCCATTTTCTTCGAAAATCCCTACTCTGCTTTAATGAGATCACTAAATTTGTTCGTTAGACCATACCGGCAACTTGTAAACACCAATAAACACTACTGCCACCTATAGACTTAATGTAGACTACCAGTGTTACCTTCGTTCGATATAGAAACTTGTCTTAGCGCGCGTGGCGAACTTGTTTCTGAGCGTCCGTCAACGCTCAGGACATAGGTCCGTTCAAAGTCGTGTAGCGACGGAACTAATTCACGGATAAAAAAACATATTACTAACATATTCTAGACACTTTCTGCCTTCGATTTATAAAATTGAAAAAAATCTATTTTTTGAAAAAATAGAATGAGGTTTTTACGTATTACGTATTGTACAATGTTCAATTTAAAATCGGAATTTCGAACCCTTCCCGATTTTTTTTTCTGGATCCGCCCCTGTGCAAGAGTTTTAATTCCCCATAATTCTTTCTCAGATAGTTGTGCTGTATAAAATACGGTAATTGAATATTGCTACATGCAAAAACTTCTACGCCCTTTTAAAAAATTGCTCTTGAGTCAAAATTATTCCATGGATTGTGGAAAATGTATAATCTTCCATGCCGGTGAAACGGTCACGATTTTAATAATTTTCGGACGGATCTTTGTGCAATTCCTCAACTGCTTTCACGAAATCCTTTATTTTCATGTAAATTCTATGGAATTGGTCCAAAAAACTTGTTTTCTAATCAGATAGAGGATAAATCTAATTTTTCATTCAATGTTACAACAGCAGATATTCATTTTCAAAGAGCGAGTAAAATTTCGGCCAAAAATTTAGACTCGGGCCCATATATTGAAACGTTATAAGCATTCTACTTCAAAAATTTTCAGATTTTGCTAGATATTTGCTCAGATTATTGTTTATTTTTACCGTCAGAGATGGAAGTATCTTTGGTCAAGATCACCGATTTGAATACGATAAGATTGGCTGAACTTTTCTGTATCTGATGTTTTCAAAAATAGGCTAAGAAGGTTGATTTAGATTTTAGGAATCATTTTTTGTAATATTTGTAATTTCTGTTCTTGTAATGCTGTGTACTATGTGATATATTTTATTGTAGCGTGAATCCATTGTAATCATGTGTGAAAATATGAAAAGATAATGGGTTTTTACGCCCATTTGAGGATTGCTTCTTAAGTATATCCTGAAAAGGGCTTTTCCCATTCAATTACATTTAATGCAGACCAAAATAGGTCAGATGAAAAATAAGAATAAATAAATAAATAAATAAATAAATGAATAAATAAACAAATAAATAAACAAATAAATAAATAAATAAATTATTAAATAAATAAATAAATAAATAAAAGACAAATAAATAGTGAAAAATATTTTTTCAACTATAGGGAAACCTGGAGGTACTCTGATCTACCTAAGCAAATCGCCCTTGTAGGTGAGGTAGATATGAAAGAATTTATTTGTCAAAGGTCCTAACTGTTAGTTTGAAACCTCAGCTACATTTTAAAGCCACAAAATTTCATTAGCAGCACCGCTAGGCGACGATTTGCAAAACTGTACGTTTTTTCATCCTTTTCCGGCCTCTCTACGGGGTAATTAATACCATAAGCTTTTTTTACATTTCTTATAAAAGAAATGTATAGAATTCGCTCAAACTTTCAAGATTTTTTCCGAGGCCCGGAGGGCCGAGTCTTATATACCAATCGACTCAGCTCGACGATTTGGGACAATGTCTGTGTGTGTCTCTGTGTGTGTATGTAACGGACAAATTCTCATTCGTGTTTCTCAGCAATGGCTGAACCGATCTTATCCAATTTTATTTATTTATTTATTTATTAACAGATTAAGGCCGAAGTGGCCTGTGCCGTATACAAAAGATTTCTCCATTCCACTCGGTCCATGGCCGCGCGTCGCCAGCCACGCAGTCTGCGAAGGGTCCGCCAATCGTCTTCCACCTGGTCGATCCATCGTGCTCGCTGCGCGCCACGTCTTCTTGTACCGGTCGGATTGCAATTGAGAACCGTTTTCACCGGGCTATTGTCCGACATTCTGGCTACGTGCCCGGCCCACCGTAGTCGTCCGATTTTCGCGGTATGACAGATGGGCGGCTCCCCCAACAGCTGATGCAACTCATGGTTCATTCGCCGTCTCCATGTGCCGTCTTCCATCTGCACTCCACCGTAGATGGTACGCAGCACTTTCCGTTCGAAGACACCAAGCGCGCGTTGGTCCTCCACGAGCATGGTCCAGGTCTCGCGCCCGTAGAGAACTACCGGTCTAATCAGCGTCTTGTAGATGGTCAACTTCGTACGACGGCGAACTCTGTTTGACCGAAGTGTCTTGCGGAGGCCAAAGTAAGCACGATTTCCTGCCACGATGCGTCTACGAATCTCTCTGCTGGTATCATTGTCGGCGGTCACCAGTGAGCCCAAGTACACGAACTCTTCAACCACCTCGATTTCGTCGCCACCGATGCAAACTCGAAGCGGGCGGTTCTCATTTTCTTCTCGTGAACCTCTTCCTATCATGTACTTTGTGTTCGACGTGTTGATGGTAAGTCCGACGCGTCTGTTTTTATGAACCTAATTTCAAGCTCCGTTATTGCTAACAAGCCCGTGCATCAGGTTAACAATCCTTTATATTTCCCTTCAGTGTTCGTTATTATCGCTCGTATACTTGTATTCCACAAATCTGATATGGAAAATAAGAAATACTTTCCTTGATTTATCTCGCGCTATTTTTTCCTGTATAATGTGTCACTCTAGCTTGTCACTCTAGCCTGTATAATGTGTCACTCGGTAGTTTTCAAGCCAATAAATATATCGTAGAGAAGAAGTAGCGAATTCTGTCCAAATACTGTTGCAATAAATAGTGATCCGGCCCATCACGCAGATAAGATTAGCTTTTCTAGGCAATACTCCCACGGTCGGCCGAGTGGAGTTCAAATTGCTTTTGTTTAGGGAACATAGTATACTCTCGGTAGCCGGCTGCCCAGAGTTTAAAAAAACCAAAAACTAAACAAGATCTCTTTTTCGAGTGATCGTGCACTCGAAGACTAACTAAACAACTACGTAATAAAATATGCTTTACAGGTCGCATCGTTTCCTTTGGGGCGAATCCTAGACCTAATACCCTTCCAAACTACCAACTCCGCGACACCTATGGAAGAGTCTGATGAATCGTCGTCCTTCCGTTAAGTAGGTGGAGCATCAACACTTCCTGTCTACCTTATCCTTTATTCTTCCCCGTGAACGATGGAGATGGGGGCGGCCGGCAATGATGGCTATCATGCTGTTGAGGTTTTAATATGGGTCGGATTGGTATGAATTCCTACTTACCATTTCCTAAGCAACTCTTATTAGATAATCAGCAGTCAAACATGATGATGTCAGTGTGCAATCCGCCAAAATCATCGTCACAACGCAACGCAACTGTAAATAGTACCGCCAACTTGCCCCGCGTGCAGCACCGCCAACTTACCCCAACCGCATATTTTATTAAAAACTATTTAAAAAATAACTCTCGTTTGTAGATAGATGTAATATCTATACGGATACTGAAAGCTCTATTCACGCGCTATTGAAAAATATAATCATTCGGAAAATAGATTGAAAATCACCTTAAATAACGCAAAGTATTTAAAATTTAGAAAATTTACTTGGTATGCTCGAAAACACAATATCACCCACAACTTCCATCAAACAAATCGTTTTGCAACAAAAACACATTGGATAGCGGGTTTCACATAACTTGAGGTACACAAGAAGAGGCAGCGCTATATGTCTAATAGAAACAGAGAAAAAGGGATTCTGCCAACTTACCCCAACCGCCAACCAGCCCCGGGCTCCCCTACATATGTTGCTTGAACTGTGTTTCGAAATGACTCAGCTGGTGCCAAAGCACTTTGAAGCGCTCTGATTCAATAAAACCATAATTTCGTTTCCCAGCTAACTAAACCTAAATCTTGCCAAGAATTACACATTATTTCGAAAAGAAATATCCTTGTAAATGTTTGAACTTCGCACGGACAATGTAATAAAACGAGGAAAAATGTCAAATTTTGATAATATCTCACATTCAAAATGGAGCAATTATGTGCAAGTTTTTTTTCGCCGATCTAGTAGTATTTGGGTTAAACTTAATCAGCGCATAAGAGTTTTCACTGGGACGGATTAGGAATAATAACTTTTTCAATTTTGAAAAGTGAGAAAATGGCGGATTTTTTTTCTTTGTATTTAAGTTTAATACGACTAATATTTTTTAGAGTCTATGGATCCATCTTCACTAAAATATGACCCTGACCTTGGTTTATTAAAAACATAGGATATTTGAGTCGGAAGAATTGGAATCACTAATGTTTGGAAGATTTTGTTTCCACGCGCAACTTTAAATCAGCCTGGAGTATTGAAAACCCCTTTGATAGTTAAAAGCGTTGCCAAACTTTAGTAAATACACTCAACGTGGTTGCCATCTAATGTAGAAATTACTAGGGAATATTATGATATAATATAATGTCCTTAATAACGGTTTTTGAAAATTTGACTTTCGGCCAGCTTTTTCGTTCAAATACTCCTCTGTGTGGCGGTTTGTTATGATCGAGTGCGGAAGGCGGCCATTGTGAAAAGACAGTTCTAGAGAAAATTTTCAATAGGACGTAAGTAACATTGAGAGCCTCTCTTTGTTTACTTTCTCTTTCGTTTATTACGACGTCATTACAACACTTTGCACTAATTTTCCAGTACATATCGAAAGCCGACGGTTTTTACTAGAATATTATGCAAAGAGTAGAGTAGTAAATGTTGAAATGGCCGAGTAATTAACAGAAGAGAAAGACCCCAAAGAGAATCTCTCATTGTTACTTACGTCCTATTGAAAATTTGTTAGTGACAGACCACGGTATATACAAAACGTCCTCGATAAGCCGTTCCAGGACAGTTAACAACCACAACAGCAATTGTGCGAAGTGCGTTCGTGTGACGGAAGATATCCGTCGGAAAATGCCGACACGTGGTTTGGGCACTCATAGTGTTTCTGGTGCTGGATCGCCGTCGGTGGAAGCTAATTATAAAGGAGTTTTCGCTTCCCCGGCTAACCGCAAAGGATCCAGACGCACTATTCCGCCCTCGCAGGGAAGGATATGCCAACAAAAATTGGATGAAATGAATATAACGGAAAAATGTATACAATTATGGTTCGACGGATAAAAATGAAAAGGAATAAAGTGGATAACATGAATAATATGAATGAATTTATTAAGAGATGTAGTTGAATAAAAGGGATTAACAGAATAGATTGAATAGTAGGAGTAAAAATGGGCTTAATAACACTGTTTGATAAAATGAATAATATATTATGAAAATGAATAAATGATTAAGTGGTTTAAAAAATACCCGAATAGTTTGGCTATGATGGTTATGCAAATTAAATTAATAATGTGAATAAATTGACTTAGATGAGTAGAATAATAATGCGCTCAAAATAAATAAAATAATTGAGTGAATAAAATGAATAAATGAAAAAAGCCAAAATAATATATGAATAACATAAAGGTTTAAAATGAAAATATTAGAAGGGGACTATTAATTAAATAAGTAGCAAAAAAGAATAAATCAGTATGAGAATTTATATTAGCTAAGTGAAAATTTATTATCAATAATTTTAATAGATCTAATATAATAAACAAGTGAGTAAAATTAGTATAACGCAAAAGTGATTAAAACAAATAAAGTTGAAGAAATATGTAAATTTATTGATGAATAGAATAAGTCAACTAAAATAACGAAAAACCTAAAGCTAGAAACAAATCTTACGATGCAGAGACTTTACCTATTCAGAAAAAGATATCAGCGGTCTAGACCACCCTCGAAGACCGCCAAAAATTACGATCCCCGTCGAAAACGCAGGGCAAAAGATCACTCTAAATCAGTATTTACGATCTGGCGCTCGGTAAGTCTGCCTTTTGTTATTCAGAGCAACATTCCGCGCCGGTCTGAATTCTTTATATTTTTTTCTCTGGACATTACGGATCCAAGCAGAACACATATTTGATTTTCAAAGTTGATTTTATTGGCACGCAAACAGAATTCCGCACTCTCCAGCCGGTTGGCCAGAGTCACCTCAACAACGAATAAGGTTCGCCGATTGCAGCAGATCAGCAATTAGCATACTAATCCAATAAAACTTAATATTATAATATCTGCCAGAGATCCTAGAGCCATTACCTCTCACGCAGAAAGCGAGAAGATCGACGAAACAACGCGCGATCTTTTTTGGCGATCCTCTTTTCCCCTCAAAAAAAAAAACAAGATGCTGCAATTTTTTTTTGGCGCGAAAATTTTTGCGTGGCATATTGTTTCGCATCAGAGATCCGTTCTCGGCTTAACAGTCAAACATTCAGCAAGGTAATCAATCAGAGTCGAAGTAAAACTTTTTTCCACGATGGTACTAAACTCAACAGTGCGCGTTGATCAGCTGTCAACACCTGCAGCTCATCTGCTTCTCCGTTCTCGGCACTCCTACCCTGCACGGGAGCCTCAGTAGTAGGCATAACCGTACCCATCAGTGGCAGATATGGGTTGTTGTTACCGGTTTGAACAGCGCGTGCCGCCGCTTGCTGTTGCTCATAGGAGCGTCGGTCGAACAATGGTTTCTGCACCAGATTCCCATAGTCGAAATTTCTATCAATATCCAGCCGGACCTTGTTTGATTGGCTGCCAGTGCCAGTTCGACCTTGGTACTGCTGGAACTTTATCGCACTGGTGGCGCCCACGTTAACTTCGTACACTCCGGGTTCCATCAGCTTAATCCGTTTGTCTGGGTCTCCCTGGCCGAATACGCGGAACGATACTGAGTCTGTCTTTATGATGACCTTCGCTGCATCGGACGGTACCATCAGAACTATTTCGTAACAGTACGAGTATGGTTCGGTGGTTGAGGTAGACGATGCTGGAATCGGAGCTGTAGTGGTTGTAGATGTCGGTGATGCCGGTTGAGAGATGGGCTTGGGTAGTAAACCACTCGCTATTGGATGTAATTCTTCTTCGATTTCATCGTAGATGTCTCCACCGGGTCCAATCGTGGTTCTTGAACGGACCGTCGGGTTAGGTGTTGCAGCCTGTAGAATAGGTGTGGTGAATGGTCGGAAGTTAGTCGTAGGACGTGGAGTGACAACCGTTTTATCTGTACCGCTCAGAAGAGCATAAGGAAGAGTTATCCCGTTCTGTAGGTCACCGATCGTAGTTTTTGGCGTTGCTGGTAATTTAGGAACCACTAAACGATGTAAATCTTCCTGAATTTCAACGCTGGCTTGATCAGGATCGATATCATCTATCGAGAGACCAAATCCTGGCAGGGGACCGATTCGAGATTGTGATACAGTTGAACTTGGCACTTCGCGGTGTTTTTCGGTGATCGTATTTGTCTGTCCAAGTTCAGCGAACTTACGATGAACTTGTGCTGGATTTTGACCAACACCAGGCAGTACATATCGTAGCAAAGACCGGTTCGGATCTCGTATTTTTACTTCAGCCGAAGGCACATTGAGCTCGCTTTGATCTCTTAGAACGATTTCATCAGAGGATGGTTGTTTAAACGAAGAACCGAAGTTGGTTACAGAATTGATCTTAGAGTCTGCGTGTGGTCTAGGGGCCGATCTCGTTCGTGTGCTGAAGGAATATTCTAATGAAGGCTGTTCGATTAACAATGAATTAACGTTGTTGTCGGGACTGCTTAGACCTGTTGCATCAGAAGATATGGTGGAATTCAGTGAATGTTCGTGTCGCAGGAAAAGATTATGATCTATTGCACTATCAACCGTGGAATTATTTATAAATTTACCTACTTCGAGGTTACCAGCAAAAGTTCTACTAGAAGCAAGCTTCGGTTGTGCTCGTGCTGCATTTGGATCATTGTGTCTACTCCTGTTTCGTGAAATAGTCCGAAATGGTCCAGCTTTCTTGGTTGTAGACGAAGTGGTATTGACGTATTTGACACTACCTCGAAATACTTTGGATAGTTTTGAGATGTTCTCATTGATCGTAACTCTAGAAGTATTTCGCCTCCTACTGGATTGTAGGACGAACGGAGATATGTTTTTCGGAATATTGACATTGAGATTTGTTACTGCATCATTTGATGCTGGTACGCTTGGGTTTTCAGCATTATCTGTATTGAGTATTGAAAATGACTGTTCCATGTTTTCATTGTTCATTTCCAATGATCTTTCAGGAGTAACTGTCGAGTGTTCAAACTTTACCACAGGTTCTGTCAATGTATTTACGTCTAAACTATAGTCAGTATTAATTATGGGTTCATTCGTGCTTGGCACTGTGTAATTTGCTGATCCCTGGACAGTATTATGCAAGAAAATAGCTGACAAGTTGATGAAATCATCGGTTGTCGTATTTTGATCGAGATGCGATTTGTTATCCAGGGTACGTTCCAGATGCTCTTCTTGAGTGAATTTACTGGTTTCTTCTACCTCTGGAGTATATTCGAACCCGGGCGTAGATGCCCTTTCATCATTGTTTTCCAACAAACAGTTATCCGTAGAATAATCAACAGATGTAGCGGCATCAGAAGTAAGTTCGGTTTCCCTGATAGTATTCACACCATGATCAAAATTGAAGTCAACACCATCTCGTATATCATCCAATGTACTCTCAAGTGGTTGAACAGCATCATTGAAGGAAGCTTCCGTAGTCATGAGATTAGTTGATACACTTCCAAAATCATTCGTGACATCGTCGTTATCACTACTTCCCAATAAACGCATATCTTCTTTAGTTAACTCTACTCTATCCGAGTAAATCGCAGTATTTCCGTCCTCGACGAGATCTGCAGCTGGTTGTACATCATTTTTTATTCTATCCAGGATATCTATATCGTTTTCGATCGAGTGATCTCGAGTTACTAAATCACCATCATTCGAGCGGACAACCGATTCAGTATTCCTAATTCCAACAGATTCAGTGGTCGTACTCATTACTGCTTCTGGATCCATGTACAAAATCGATGTTCTTTCCAACAATTTCGAATCGATCTCCTTTGATTCTCCAGAAACTATTATGTCCGAACGTGCAGTGGCCACAGCATCGTTTTCGGTAAAATCTGTACTGATTATGTCTTCTTTTTCAATGGCGTCATTGTTATCACTGAATTGTTCCGCCCCGTCGTTAGTCTTAAAATGATCCGTTTTCGCTGTAGTTATACGATCAATCTCATCCTGTTGTTCTACATTGTAATGAACGGCATTCACACGAGACTGTTCAGTATTTTCAACCGATTCTCCTGAAAGTGCACCCACCGTCGAAATATGATCAGACAAAGATTCCTGCAGCGGTGTCTTGGATCGAGCTTCGGTTTCAGCAACAACATTCACACTCTCCGACTGATCTCCAATCGCCACTTTGCTCAACTCAGTAGACATGACATTTTTCAAGTTTGCCGAATTCTGAAAATCTTTATGCAAGGTAGCTACTTCAAACTCGTAGTCGATCGGTTTATTCCGAACATTCGACCGAACAACAAAAGATGGCGGATGACGTACGCTGTTTTCGTTAACAGTTACCCTAGATGCGTGAAAACTGCGGGATTGTAAATCGTTGGGATCGTAATCGATTGTAGACGACTGCTTCATCTGATCAGCTGATTGTTGGAGCATTTTGATGTCCCCATCTGCTGAGCATTCCTGTGGGAAAAGGCTCTGCAGCTCGATTGGGTTGTTTGCAGTGCTGAAACGAATGTCAGAAAATTAGTATCCAACAATATTTAATTCATTGCATTGAGCTTGAATAAAATTATATTTTTTAAAGGTTAGGAATCGGAGAGGAATTAAGAGAAAATATAAGTAGCCGAAAATATCGCAAAGTAAAATTATAATGGTACAGGAATAATGTTAGAAAATACCGCATATTGCAAGGTAAACCTAATTTGTTGACTATATGGAAAGTTTCCGATTCTCAGCTTCAATTTCACTAGACTTTTTTGATTTTCAACATCAATAGCAGTAAACTTTTAAAATTAGGTCACGATTGGCCTTTTTAATTAGAACTAAGATAATCAATTCCAATATCCTATATTTCACCTTGATAGAGAAAAAATTAGGTAAAACTATTTTTCTCCACTGAGGAGATATTTGCTTTGAATTTGCGTGTTAAGAGCACAAAACCTGTAACTAAATTAGTTTTGGAATTTGAGTTTCGAAGTCGTCTCATCAGAATCCGACACTAACTTAGTTCCAAAAACGAAAACACTATATGTGTTTCTAAACAAATTTCTAGTATTGCGAGATGTATCGCAAGAAAAAGAGTTCTAATTAAGCTGATGAGAATTAATGAAACTTGGTTTGGCTGCCACTAAGTTAGTGTCGGATTCTGTTGAGACGAAGTCGAAACGCAAATTCCAAAACTAATTTGGTTATACGTTTTGTGCTCTTAACGCACAAATGTGATTTGAAACAATAGTTTTTATCTAAATTTTTCTCCGCTGGGGAGAAATATAGCATAGTGCACATTGCATTGGCTTGCTTACTATATTTGATACGCCTTCTTCCGAGGAAGCTGCGTCCAAAATTTGAACGCGAAACATTCTGGGAGCTACGCTAATTTGGAAGAACCGGACCAGATTCGATTAATGCGATATCAGAGCAACAGTGAACCACAAAATAAATTTCGCCCATTATGGGAGAACACAATCACGATTGACTTTTCACAGACCCGTTTTAGACCTACAGGGAGCGAGGTGGAACAGTTGATCAAGGTGAAAATGGAACTTGTTCTTACAGAAATTTCACGCATACAGCTTGATGTAGCTGAGACAAGTAGTACTAATAACTTTTTTCCATTTTATATATCGACTATATGTAGTCACATTTTCTTCTTTACATTCTAACGACATTCAATTAGCTAAAGATTACTGGGTAGGGAAAGCTATGAAAATTTAGAGCAATACTGCTCAAGTGAGAGCAATGATGTGAAGTATACAGATCGGAAAACTAGAAGTGGCAGGGTCATTAAAGCAGGCTTAATACCCTACGGGCTTAACTTTTGTCTTCTGTTGATGGGGGTCGTGCTTAGGCAGCATAACTACGAATCGCTCAAGTCCGCCAACATTCCTCCTGGTAAAGACAGACTTGTCCCTCTTTACTGTGAGAACCGACAAAAAAAGCCACGTAAGATCACCACAGAAAACCTGTCTCACTTGAGTACTATGGCTCTAAATTTTCATAACTTTCCCTACCCAATAATTTCTAGCTAATTTAATGTCGTTAAAATGTAAAAAAGTTCTAATAACGTTAAATTTCTTAGCCGAGGCAGCAAGCTTCGTAGCAAAGGACAACGAAAACGTCAAAACCAAGATCCTCGTGTATACGAACCTCGATCTAACAGAAATTCGCCTACACGATTTGGCACTTCAAACTAGTAGAGTAGAATGGGGTCAAATAGCTATGGGGGTACAATAGCTATAGGGCATTATCTTTGCTATGTTATTGCAGAGGCCGATCGTGTTGCGTGAATCAGATACACGGTAGAGAACATCGTTGACGACTGTCGTTTCCGCTGTTACCGTGGATCAGGGGCGGCGAAACACTTTACGCCCGAGTGGGTAGAAAACATAGGGTGAGGGGTCCATTAGTAAGGATTTTTTTCTCTTTTCGCTTACATTACATTCACATTAAATCACGTTCGTTTATGCAAATGGAATTGTGGTACATCGATGTTTTCAAATGTGTGTAGTGCGAAATACATGCGTTGCACATCTAAATTTTTTGAAATGGTGCAAAATTTCGAGTGGGTAATTACCCACTCGATTATTTTCGAATGGGTAGTACTACCCATACTACCCACGCTTTCCGCCGGCCCTGCCGTGGATCAGCTGTATTAGTTACGGCGTCGTTTATTTTTTCGCGTGTTGTTCAGCGAAAACGCATTGTCTTTCGTCCTCAGTACAGAGCATTTAATCAATGTAAAACAATGTCAAGTGAGTTTTTTCTGACGTAAAAATTAATGCTAAAAACACGAGTAGGGGAGCCCGGGGTTAGTTGGCGGTTAGGGTAAGTTGGCGGAATCCCTTTTTCTCTGTTTCTATTAGACATATAGCGCTGCCTCTTCTTGTGTATCTCAAGTTATGTGAAACCCGATATCCAATGTGTTGCAGTTGCAAAACGATTTTTTTGGTGGAAGTTGTGGGTGATATTGTGTTTTCGAGCATACCAAGTAAATTTTCTAAATTTTAAATACTTTGCGTTATTTAGTATGATTTTCAATCTATTTCCCGAATGGTTCTATTTTTCCATAGCGCGTGAAAAGAGCTTTCAGTATCCGTATAGATATCACATCTATCCAAGAACAAAAGTTATTTTTAAAGAGTTTTTAATAAAATATTCGGTTGGGGTAAGTTGGCGGTGCTGCACGCGGGGCAAGTTGGCGGTACAATTTACAATGCAAAAAAGTCATCAAAAAAATTTATTTCTGGAATTCACTCCAAAGTAAGAAAATCTTTTTCTTGTGTATCTCGCCAATGTAGGAGATATTTATTCCGGCCAATGGCACGAAGAATTTCGAAAATTTGCTTTTGAATAGGAAATATGCGTCAAAGTCAAAATGCCGGGGTATTGAAACTGAAATATAATTGCCAATGTCGGTTAATATACAGTTTCCCCGAAAAGACATTCAGCACGTTCCAAAAGGACCCTGGATATAATTGAATCTCCATTTGATTGCTTAGTTTTTATTGTTGTCTCTAAAAATGGAGACAATGCATGAAACACTTCAAGAAAAATAAGAGATGTTGCCAACAGTCTGCTCTTTCATGCCGCGTATTCTATTTTGCAAGATCTACACTAAAGTGATAAAAATTGAAAACTGAAAACACCGCCAACTAGCCCCGATCTCCCCTATTGTGTTTTTTTGATAGTTTTGTTTTTGAGAAAAATACCGATGTCGACACGAAACATACGCTTGGGGCACGATAGGTCAGCCTTTCGGGAACACTATTGGTCATTACCTTTTATAATGTAAATTTGAATTAATTTGAAAGGAAGATTGTGCGTAATTTCGAGCGAAAAACGGCAAAAGAAAGTTAAGAGGACATAAAGGACGCCATTGCATCTGTACAAGATGGCGCCAGTAATCGATCAGCCTCTATTCAATTCAAGGTTCCGTTCAAAACATTACGTGCTCGTGTGAAAGAACAGTGTTCGTCATCAATGAAAGCGCGTCAGATATTTCGCGTGAGTCAACAATATAATAATGTAAGGTGTTGTTGAAGTAGATAATCGAAAATACATGATCGAAAAGCTCCGAAGCACAAACGTGATCGTCGCACAGCTAAGCAACCACGTGAGCCGAAATTCACAACTTCAATTCCACACCCTGGCGACGACGAGGACACCAAAGAAGTCATTTGAAAGAACAAAGCTAGACGCAACTGCTGAAAAACATGTCATTTCAACATTTCCTACCGCGGTTTCATGATTGTTCACATCATTGGTTACTTCCTCATTTTTCTACCTGAATACCGCGGTTTCATGATTGTTCACATCATTGGTTACTTCCTCATTTTTCTACCTGAATGATGTCAATGGATTGCATTAATATAATTTTTTTAATAATTTGCAGTATTCACACTCTTCAAATAAAACTTGAACCGCTAATTTTCTAGCGTGTACATTGTTTTATTTAACTTCGAGTATAGTATGGAGAAGTGAAATCCGTCTTAAACGACATTTGGAGAAACTTTTTCCCTGGCATTCTTAACGGTGTTCGGGTGATGCTAATACAGCTGAACCAACCTATACTAATTGGCTTTCGAGGACAGATCATTCTAAGATGTTAACTACATACAAAGAACCTCATGCACATACCGTGGGCAAATGCTCCCGTACCGATTCAGTAACCGGACGGCACACTATGGTAAGCCATGCGCCAAAACAATTAAAGAACAAACTCAACTACTACAACCAGCACCACCAAACAGCCTCCGGCATCTGCTGATACACCACAGACAGTCGACCAAAAAGTAAATGTTAGATAAACATTATTCCGCGGTATCCTCAAGCCAATAGTTAATATACCTTGGGAACAAATCAAAAAGAAAGAAGACGGCTATACCAGATTCACTCGAAAGCACGAAACGCACCAAACATGCAACAGCGAAAACCAATGCTATAGCGACAACGACATGAACACAAACACAAGCGAGAGAGAAGGCAGACGGAATGATCAGCAAGCGACAGAAGCTAAACCTGGGTATTGCTCAGCACCCAGAAAGAAAACACAAGAAGCGGAAAGCAGTGCGCCCGGGAAAATCGACAGAAATAATATTCGATTATTCGATTATTAAAAATTGTATCTTTGAAATGTATACATCATATTTTCAAAAAGTCGAAGGACCCTGGAAGTTAACGCCTTAATAAGTAAATATCGAATAACATTCGGGTATGAATAAAAACATGCTATGTCCGCTTTGTAACGTATTTAAACTTTTGTACGAGAACCTTAAGTATTGGTCGAAAACGTTAGTTTATTAGATCATTTTAGCACGAATATCGTCAAAGTTCAAAATTTGAATTATATTATAGCATAAAAATGGATATACCATTTTCTATTTATAATTTCTGGAAATATACCCGGTACATATCAATGTTTCTAACTACACACCAAAAAATGTGAATTTTATCGTTGCCATAATTGTAAATATGACACGATTTAACAAACCGTAATTCACGAAATAACGAAACATAACCGTGTTCCGTTTACATGAAACATATGCTTTACATGCGCAATGACATAAAATTACACTTACAGCCATTCAGAACAAACGTTATATGTGTAGTAAAATTACGTGGTTTACGTCTTGTAGAATTAAAATCAAACGTAAAACTAAGTCATTTTTATGCTCGTCAGGCTTACCAATATGACTGCCTTTTTACTACTGTCGCTGTGCAACAGAATCGGATGTCTCTATGTGTGGTCGACGTTCTCTTACAACAGCACGTTCGCTCGCCAAGCCGAACTGTAATGGCAACAGTGCAATCTTGTGAGAAAAAGTGCTGTTTGGGGACCATTCATAAATTACGTAACATAACTCTCCGAGCTCTCGATCGAAGCAGTTCGTTTTCTGGTGCTGTGCATAAAGTGAACAAAAATATATATTGTCAGTGAAGGTCAACTATTGTTTGAGGCAGTCTTTGTTCGCCGGTGCCCAGGCTGGTGAAGTGAATACGAGAATTGCCGGACACGCCGCTATATAAGCTAAGTATTATTTTTCTTTCTTTCGTTTCCCTTTCCCCGATCGGTCTACTTTTCCCTTTCCCCTGAATACAAGTTTCATCTCTCGTTTACACCACGTGCTATCCTCGTGCCTAAATGGCCGAGGGCGAAGGAACATTGGATGGGAATGATATTCCCATGGATTTACCGGATAAACCCGATATTACTCCCTCCCCTGATTCCCCCAGTCCTCCCCGTATTAAAACATACCCAGCCAATTCAAATGGACCCTGGGTGGTGTATTTCCGGCCCAACACGAAATCGCCCAATATTCTAGAAATATCACGGGAGCTGACTGCTAACTACCCGGCCGTAGCTCAGATAACACGTGTTCGAGCTAATAAGATACGCGTTATAGTAAATGACCTCGATCAGGCGAACCAGATTGCTCGCAGCGAGCGTTTTACGAAGCAATTCAAAGTGTATGTGCCTTGTAGGGCAGTGGAGATCGATGGAATAGTCGCCGAACCGGGTCTAAAGTGCGAAGACCTGTTGAAGTACGGGGTTGGCTGCTTTAAGGACCCTTCACTTCAAAAGGTGAAGATTCTGGAATGCAAGCAATTGTATTCCGCAAAAACAGAAAATGATAAGACAACTTATTCTCCGTCAGACTCGATTCGGGTGACTTTCTCCGGGTCTGCTCTTCCCAACTATGTCCTCCTGGATAGGGTTCGCTTACCCGTTCGCCTGTTTGTACCGCGGGTAATGAACTGCAGCAATTGCAAGCAACTGGGCCACACAGCCACTTATTGTGGCAATAAAAAACGGTGCGGCAAATGCGAGGGAGAGCATGAGGATGACGCTTGCGGTGGAGAAACTGAGAAGTGTATTTACTGCGGGGGCCCTCCGCATGCTCTTAAGTCATGCCCGGTGTACAAGCAGCGCGGGGATAAAATTAAGCGCTCCCTTAAGGATCGCTCGAGGCACTCTTATGCAGAAATGCTAAAGAATGCTTCGCCATCTGTCCCTTCCGAAAATTCCTTTGCTCTTTTGGCTGGCGTTGAGCAAGAATCTGACGACCCACAAGAGGGAACATCATTGGTTAACCCAGGGGAATCCAGGAAGAGGAGAAATCTAGCCTCCCCTACATTGCCTCGTAAGGGTGCCAAGGTGTCGTCCACTCAGAGTGCGCCATCTACAACCAATAAATCCAACGGAAGTGATGCACAAAAGCCGAAGCAATTTGCTCCAGGACTTGGAAATATTAATTCTAACAAGGAGTACCCACCACTTCCAGGGACACCAAAAACCCCAAGTGTCCCCGTTTTTCAAACAGATACTCAGTCCAGTAACGGACTAATGAAATTTTCTGACATAGTGGACTTAATTTTCACAGCTTTCAATGTTACTGATCCTCTTAAAAGTCTTCTGATACGTTTTCTCCCTATAGTGCAAACATTTTTGAAGCAGTTGACTACTAAATGGCCCCTCCTTGCAGCGATCGTATCCTTCGATGGCTAAGTCATCGAACGAGGTCACCGATTCGATCACTGTTCTACAGTGGAATTGCAGAAGTATCCTCCCGAAAATCGATTCCTTCAAATTCTTACTAAACAGTTTAAAATGTGATGCTTTCGCATTATGTGAAACCTGGTTAACTTCTGATATAAATCTCAACTTCCACGACTTTAATATAATCCGTCTGGATCGAGAAAACCCTTATGGAGGAGTACTTTTGGGGATCAAAAAGTGCTATTCTTTCAACCGAATTAACCTCCCTTCGACACCAGGCATTGAAATTGTCGCTTGTCAAGTTTTAATCAAAGGTAAAGACCTTTGCATTGCTTCCATCTACATTCCTCCTAGAGCCTCGGTAGGGCACCGAACGCTTTGTAATATCACGGAATCCTTACCGGCACCGCGGCTAGTTCTGGGAGACTTTAACTCGCACGGTACGGTATGGGGTTGTCTTCATGATGATAATAGATCAACATTAATCCAAGATCTTTGCGACAATTTCAACATGACCATCTTAAACA